>NW_027254912.1:127178-137908 GCF_044704955.1 Pristiophorus japonicus
AGATGGAACGAGACAGACAGAGTGAGAGAGAGACAGAGAGAGCTAGAGAGACAGAGAACAAGCAACAGAGAGAGAGAGAGAGAGAGAGAGATGGCGCCTGTACTCACTGGGACAGATCTGTTGAGTATCACAGTGTCGGTGCTCGAGGCCAGACCCCGGACATTGTCCCCCGCAGGAAGGGGGAGGCTGTGAGCAGGTACGCTGTCTCTGCTGCTGACCAGAGGCACAGGTGACCGAACAGGCTGACCAGCCAGCCCACCCACTCCAGCCGCCGTTATCTGGGGCACCAAACACAGAGTATCGGTCAATCCGCCCCAACTGCATCTTCCATCAATCGATCAACCACTTCCCCAAATATAGCCCGATCGATCAATCCACCTCCCCCCCCGCCCCGAGAACTGGTGACTACTTACTGACCAATTCCCCCCGTACCGTGACCCCTCTGTACTGTGTTCCCCCCTCCCCTCCCCCCTCCCCACCCCTCGGCTCCCCTCCCCTCCACTCCCCCCGCCCCTCGGCTCCCCCCCTCCCCCATCACCCCTCGGACCTCCCTCCTCCTCCCGCCAACCCCCCGTCCCTCAGCTCCCCCTCCCCTCCCCTCCCCTCGGCTCCCCCTTCCCTCCCCTCAGTTCCCCCTCCCCTCGGCTCCCCCTCCCCCTCCCCTCCCCTCAGTTCCCCCTCCCCTCGGCTTCCCCTCCCCCTCCCCTCCCCTCAGCTCCCCCTCCCCTCGGCTCCCCCTCCCCCGCCCCTCAGCTCCCCCTCCCCTCGGCTCCCCCTTCCCCCCCCTCCTCGGCTCCCCCTCCCCTCCCCTCGGTTCCCCCTCCCCCCGGCTCTTCCTCCCCCCCGCAGCCCCCCCTCCCCTCGGCTCCCCCTCCACCTCCCCTCATCTCCCCCTCCCCCTCCCCTTAGCTCCCCCTCCCCACCCCGCGGCTCCGCCTCTCCCCCCCTCCCCTCCCCTCGGCTCCCCCGCTGCCCTCCCTCCCCTCGGCTCCCCCTCCCCCTCCTCCTCCCCTCAGCTCCCACTCCACCCCCCGCCTCCCCTCCCCTCGGCTCCTCCTCCCCCTCCCCTCGGCTCCTCCTCCCCCCCGCAGCCCCCCCTCCCCTCGCCTCCACCTCCCCTCATCTCCCTCCCCTCGGCTCCTCCTCCCCCCGCAGCCCCCCCCCTCCCCTCGGCTCCCCCTCCCCTCATCTCCCCCTCACCCCCTCCCCTCGACTCCCCCTCCCCCTCCCCCTCCCCCGCTCACTCACCAATGCAGCAATCCCGGTCGGTGCACGGTCTTGTCTGCAGCACCTCGTCGCCCCGGCACGACCCCTTCCCGTAGCACCGCCTCCTTCGCTGCTGCACGCCCTCGCGGCAGCTCACCGTGCAGCCCGACCACGCCGACCAGTCCGTCCACTCCGCCGCGTGCCTGCCAAACCGCGTCGCCAAGGCCACAGAGGTCACCGCACCGCCATCAGTCAGGCCGTTCCCCCCTCCCCACCGCCCCCCCCCCCCCCGACCAGACTCCCGCTGGCCGAAATCCGCCGGACATGGCCACCCGCCAGCGCCATGGCGCGCTCAGCCGCCACCCATGCGGTGACATCACCGAGCATACAATGCAGTGGCCTTACCGCCATTGTCAGTACATCGGCGATCCCGGGGCAGTACATAAGAAACAGGAGCAGGAGTCGGCCATTCGGCCCCTCGAGCCTGCACCATTCAATATGATCCTGGCTGATCCTCTATCCCAACACCATATTCCCGCTTTCTCCCCATACCCCTTGATGCCTTTTGTGTCCAGAAATCGATCCGTCTCCCTCTTAAATATATTCAGTGACTTGGCCTCCACAGCCTTCTGTGGTAGAGAATTCCACAGGTTCACCACCCTCGGAGTGAAAACATTTCTCCTCATCTCGCTCCTAAATTTCCTACCCCGTATCCTGAGACTGTGAGCCCTTGTTCTAGACTTCCCAGCCCCGGGGAAACATCCTCCCCGCATCCAGTCTGTCCAACCCCGTCAGAATTTTATACCTTTCAATGAGATCCCCTCTCATTCTTCTAAACTCCAGTGAATACAGGCCCAGTCGACCCAATCTCTCCTCATACGGCAGTCCTGCCACCCCAGGAATCAGTCTGGTGAACCTTCGCTGCACTCCCTCTATGGCAAGTATATCCTTCCTTAGGTAAGGAGACCCAAACTGTGCACAATACTCCAGCTGTGGTCTCACCAGGGCCCTGTATAACTGGAGTAAGACCTCCTTGCTCCTGTACTCAAATCCTCTCGCAATGAAGGCCAACATACCATTGGCCTTCCTAACTGTTAGCTTTCAATGACCGGTGTACAAGGACACCCAGGTCCCTCTGTACATCGACACTTCCAGAGCCATCGCCCTTTCAATAATACTTTGTCCTTCTGTTTTTCCTACCAAAGTGGATAACTTCACATTTATCCACGTTATACTGCATCTGCCGTGTGTTTGCCCCCTCACTCAACCGATCCAAATCACCTTGCAACCTCTTTGCATCCTCCTCACAACTCACAACGCCACCTCGTTTTGTGTCGTCAGCAAACTTGGAAATGTTACATTTGGTTCCCTCGTCCAAATACCACCAACGCTGTCTCCACAAGATCCTGCAAATCCCCCGGGAGGACAGACGCACCAAAGTTAGCGTCCTCGACCAGGCCAACATCCCCAGCATCATCACCATGGGCAGTCCCTCGAGTCGAGGATGACTTGCTTCCATGCCAAAAAGTTCACAGGTGTTTCAATGAAGGACCTAATATTCCGGATCCCAAACTACATCCTGAAGGGTGGAAGATGCCTGTGGGTGGAGTTTTTTTAACGTGGGGTGACCGTTGCACACCAGCCACCACACGGGCTTGACAGAGCCAGGTCTGGGTCCAGGGGCAAGGGTCAACCTGGACTACTGGAGACCAGCTCTGCTGCACAGACCTAGTGCGCTCACATATCGCACACAGTGTGGGCTAGGCCCGTGCTGCCCCTGAGGCCCTCGGCTCCCCTGGGCCCAGGTCACGTCCCTCTGCAATCTCTCATAAGAAGTGCCCACTCACTTAGCCTGTCTGTGTCCTTTTGCAGATTTTCCTCACACATTGCTTTTCCTCCCATCTTTGTATCGTCAGCAAACATGGCTACGTTACACTCAGTCCCTTCTTCCAAGTCGTTAATATAGATTGTAAATAGTTGGGGTCCCAGCACTGATCCCTGCGGCACCCCACTAGTTACTGTTTGCCAACCAGAGAATGACCCATTTATCCCGACTCTCTGTTCTCTGTTAGTTAGCCAATCCTCTATCCATGCTAATATATTACCCCCAACCCCATGAACTTTTACCTTGTGCAGTAACCTTTTATGTGGCACCTTGTCAAATGCCTTCTGGAAATCCAAATACACCACATCCACTGGTTCCCCTTTATCCGCCCGGTTCGTTACATCCTCGAAGAACTCCAGCAAATTTGTCAAACATGACTTCCCCTTCATAAATCCATGCTGACTCTGCCTGACCGAATTTTGCTTTTCCAAATGCCCTGCTACTGCTCCTTTAATAATGGACTCCAACATTTTCCCAACCACAGATGTTAGACTAACTGGTCTATAGTTTCCTGCTTTTTGTCTGCCTCCTTTGCCTCGACGTTGCTGTTCCTGCAGACGACACGGAGCTGGCAAACTTGAGGTATACAGAGTTAATGAAGCACTATGTTAAGCACCATGTTAAGCACCGCACATAGAGTGGAAGGGAGTAGGCTGCATATACGACACCCAGCTCTACCTCACTACCACTTCTCTCAACCCCTTCACGATCTCCAGATTGCCAGACTGCGTGTCCGACATCCAGTTCTGGATGAGCAGAAATTTTCTCCAATTGAATATTGTGAAGGCGGATTGGTGTTCCATGCCAATGCGCGGAAGTGATGGGATGTGGGTTCACGTCTAGACTTCGTCCCTTCTTGAGTTTCCAATCGCTGTCTCAAGATCCCCGGCATCGAAGCACTGACCACACTCGACCAGCTCCGCTGGGCAGGGCCACATTGTCCGCATGTCCCCCAGACACGAGACTCCCAAAGCGAGCGCTCTACTCGGAACTCCTTCATGGCAAACGAGCCAAAGGTGGGCAGAGGAAACGTTACAAGGGACCACCCTCAAAGCCTCCCTGATAAAGTGCAACATCCCCACCGACACCTGGGAGTCCCTGGGCCCAAAGACCAGTCCTGCCCTAAGTGGAGGAAGTGCATCCGGGAGGGCGCTGAGCACCTCGAGTCTCGTCGCCGAGAGCGTGCAGAAACCAAGCGCAGGCAGCGGAAGGAGCGTGCGGCAAACCAGTCCCACCCTCCCCTTCCCTCAACCACTGTCTGTCCCACCCTGTGACAGGGACTGTGGCTCCGGTATTGGACTGTTCAGCCACCTGAGGCCTCATGTTAGGAGTGGAAGCAAGTCTTCCTCGATTCCGAGGGACTGCCTGCGATGATGATGATTAATAGTACCTGTGGGGAAGTGGGGGGTCAGAGAAGTTTCCGGAAACGTCCCCCCCCCCCCCCACAGTTCTTTCAACTTCAATGCCGGCAATAGCTGGTCAGGGAATTCAGTCGGCAATCTGTTGGTGCCCGAGGGGGAGTGTACATTGCCAGGTTTAGCGCTGCTCTCTCATCTTTGGGCGGAGAAGCTGAACTTGGCCTTTGAACACACGCCCCAAAAACGGCGGGACTGAATTTCAACGCCACACTTTCCCCATTCACGCACTTGTCAGGCAGCTGGGATCTCAGCAACCACACCGACCCCAAATCCTCAGCCATCTAATCGAACCCTGGGTGCGATCAACAGATCCCAGGGAGGAATCTCACTGTCCCCATCCAACACTCCCAGGGCAGGTACAGCACGGGGTTAGATACAGAGCAAAGCTCCCTCTACACTGTCCCATCAAACACTCTCAGGGCAGGTACAGAGAGTTAGATACAGAGTAAAGCTCCCTCTACACTGTCCCATCAAACACTCCCAGGGCAGGTACAGGGAGTTAGATACAGAGTAAAGCTCCCTCTACACTGTCCCATCAAACACTCCCAGGGCAGGTACAGGGAGTTAGATACAGAGTAAAGCTCCCTCTACACTGTCCCATCAAACACTCCCAGGTCAGGTACAGAGAGTTAGATACAGAGTAAAGCTCCCTCTACACTGTCCCATCAAACACTCCCAGGGCAGGTACAGCACGGGGTTAGATACAGAGTAAAGCTCCCTCTACACTATCCCATCAAACACTCCCAGGGCAGGTACAGCACGGGGTTAGAGACAGAGTAAAGCTCCCTCTACACTGTCCCATCAAACACATCCAGGGCAGGTACAGGGGGTTAGATACAGAGTAAAGCTCCCTCTACACTGTCCCATCAAACACTCCCAAGGCAGGTACAGGGGGTTAGATACAGAGTAAAGCTCCCTCTACACTGTCCCATCAAACACTCCCAGGGCAGGTACAGCACGGGGTTAGATACAGAGTAAAGCTCCCTCTACACTGTCCCATCAAACACTCCCAGGGCAGGTACAGCACGGGGTTAGATACAGAGTAAAGCTCCCTCGACTGTCCCATCAAACACTCTCAGGGCAGGTACAGCACGGGGTTAGATACAGAGTAAAGCTCCCTCTACACTGTCCCATCAAACACTCCCAGGGCAGGTACAGCACGGGGTTAGATACAGAGTAAAGCTCCCTCTACACTGTCCCATCAAACACTCTCAGAGCAGGTACAGCACGGGATTAGATAAATGGGTGGAGGGAGGGAGGGAGGATGGAGAGGGAGGAGAGGGGGAGGGGGAGGGAGGAGGAAGGAGAGGGAGGGAGGGAAGGAGAGCTGTGTGTGACTCACCGGCAGGGTTGGGAGTTTCCGTTATGTCCTGCTTGAAAGCAGTAGTTGATATTCAGACAGCAATCGTGCTCCTCGATCCCGTCTCCAATCAGATCGGTGCAGACTCCAAGCCTAGTGTTCACCCCGCTGAAGCAGCGGCCCACGGTGGCCCCTGACACAGGACAGTGTGTTAAACCGGAGTCCCTGTGACTTGGCCCGCACCCCCCCCCACCCCGGCCCTCGGGAAGGGCAGTAACAAATTCAGTGGGTCAGCGAGGGGGTGCTCATGGGCCGAATGGTCAAGAGAACGGTGTGAAAACCGAGAAGTGACCTCATGCTGCAAACAATGAACGTTCTCTGACTTGCAGTGGAGGCGGTTCAGAGAAGGTTCACTCGGTCGATTCTGGGGATGAGGGGGTTGACTTATGAGGAAAGGTTGAGGAGGTTGGGCCTCTACTCATTGGAATTCAGAAGAATGAGAGGTGATCTTATCGAAAGGTATCAGATTATGAGGGGGGCTCGACAAGGTGGATGCAGAGAGGATGTTCCCACTGATGGGAGAGACTAGAACTAGGGGGCATGGTCTTAGAATAAGGGGCCGCCCATTTAAAACTGAGATGAGGAGGAATTTCTTCTCTCAGAGGGTTGTAAATCTGTGGAATTCGCTGCCTCAGAGAGCTGTGGAAGCCGGGACATTGAATACATTTAAGACAGAGATAGACAGTTTCTTCACCGATAAGGGGGCGGGCAGGGAAGTGGAGCTGAGTCCATGATCGGATCAGCCATGATCGTATTAAATGGCGGAGCAGGCTCGAGGGGCCGAATGGCCGACTCCTGCTCCTATTTCTTACGTTCTTACACCGTTTGCACCCGCCCCCCCCAGACAGCGATCAATGAGACTGTCTGTGCTGGGAGGAAGTGGCTGGATTTACGCGTTGGGTCTAAGGGGCTTTTTCTCATTCTCAGTGTTGAAGAGTTGAAGGTTTTAAGGCTTTGCGTCCTCTGTGCGAACTATCCGTGTAAATGTGGGGATGGAGTATAAAAGTCCCTCAATCCCCCGAGACTCCAAATACCTAGCGATCTCGGCCTGGAATATACTCAACGACTGAGCCCCCACAGCCCTCTGGGGCCGAGAATTCCAAAGATTCACCCCCCTCTGAGTGAAGAAATTCCTCATCTCAGTCCTAAATGGCCGACCCCTTATCCCTGAGACAGTGTGACCCCTGGTTCTAGACTCCCCAGCCCGGGGGGGGAAACACCCTCCCTGCATCTGCCCCGTCAATCCTCCTCAGAATCTCGTACGTTTCGATGAGATCACCTCATTCTTCTGAACTCCAGAGAGTATGGGCCCATTCCACACAATCTCTCCTCATAGGACAACCCTCTCATCCCAGGGATCAGTCTGGTGAACCTTCGTTGTACCGCCGCCACGGCAAGTGTATCCTTCCTCAGATAAGGAGACCAGAACTGTGCGCAGTACTCCAGGTGTGGCCTCACCAAGGCCCTGTACAGTTGTAGCAGGACTTCCTCACTCTTATACTCCAACCCCCTTGCTCGTGTCTCAGTGATCGCTGTCTGGGGGGGCGGGGGGGGGGGCAGACAGGGTCTCGTAGATCGGTGTCTGGGTGGGGGGGAGGGGTGCTGATGGGGGGGTCTCGGTGATTGCTGTCTGGGGAGGGTTGATGGGAGGGGGTCTCAGTGATCGCTGTCTGGGGAGGGTTGATGGGAGGGGGTCTCGGTGATTGCTGTCTGGGGAGGGTTGATGGGAGGGGGTCTCGGTGATCGCTGTCTGGGGAGGGTTGATGGGAGGGGGTCTCGGTGATCGCTGTCTGGGGAGGGTTGATGGGAGGGGGTCTCGGTGATTGCTGTCTGGGGAGGGTTGATGGGAGGGGGTCTCGGTGATTGCTGTCTGGGGAGGGTTGATGGGAGGGGGTCTCGGTGATTGCTGTCTGGGGAGGGTTGATGGGGGGTCTCGGTGATTGCTGTCTGGGAGGGGGTGCTGATTGGGGGGGTCTCGGTGATTGCTGTCTGGGGGGGGTGCTGATTGGGGGGTCTTGGTGATCGCTGTCTGGGGAGGGTTGATGGGAGGGGGTCTCGGTGATCGCTGTCTGGGGAGGGTTGATGGGAGGGGGTCTCGGTGATTGCTGTCTGGGGAGGGTTGATGGGAGGGGGTCTCGGTGATCGCTGTCTGGGGAGGGTTGATGGGAGGGGGTCTCGGTGATCGCTGTCTGGGGAGGGTTGATGGGAGGGGGTCTCGGTGATTGCTGTCTGGGGGGGGGGGTGCTGATTGGGGGGTCTCGGTGATCGCTGTCTGGGGGGGGTGCTGATTGGGGGGTCTCGGTGATCACTGTCTGGGGGGGGTTGATGGGGGGTCTTGGTGATTGCTGTCTGGGGGGGGGGTGCTGATTGGGGGGTCTCGGTGATTGCTGTCTGGGGGGGGTGCTGATTGGGGGGTCTCGGTGATTGCTGTCTGGGGGGGGTTGATGGGGGGTCTTGGTGATCGCTGTCTGGGGGGGGTTGATGGGGGGTCTCGGTGATCGCTGTCTGGGGGGGGGTTGATGGGGGGTCTTGGTGATTGCTGTCTGGGGGGGGGGTGCTGATTGGGGGGTCTCGGTGATTGCTGTCTGGGGGGGGGTGCTGATTGGGGGGTCTCGGTGATTGCTGTCTGGGGGGGGGGTGCTGATTGGGGGGTCTCAGTGAGTGCTGTCTGGGGGGGGGTACTGATTGGGGGGTCTCAGTGAGTGCTGTCTGGGGGGGGGGGTACTGATTGGGGGGTCTCAGTGATTTCTGTCTGGGGGGGGGGGGTACTGATTGGGGGGTCTCAGTGAGTGCTGTCTGGGGGGGGGGTGTGCTGATTGGGGGGTCTCGGTGAGTGCTGTCTGGGGGGGGTACTGATTGGGGGTCTCAGTGAGTGCTGTCTGGGGGGGGGGGGTACTGATTGGGGGGTCTCAGTGAGTGCTGTCTGGGGGGGGGGTACTGATTGGGGGGTCTCGGTGATTGCTGTCTGGGGGGGGGGGTACTGATTGGGGGGTCTCAGTGAGTGCTGTCTGGGGGGGGGTACTGATTGGGGGGTCTCAGTGAGTGCTGTCTGGGGGGGGGTTCTGATTGGGGGGTCTCGGTGATTGCTGTCTGGGGGGGGGTGCTGATTGGGGGGTCTCGGTGATCGCTGTCTGGGGGGGGGTTCTGATTGGGGGGTCTCGGTGATTGCTGTCTGGGGGGGGGTACTGATTGGGGGGTCTCAGTGATTGCTGTCTGGGGGGGGGGGTACTGATTGGGGGGTCTCGGTGATTGCTGTCTGGGGGGGGGGTACTGATTGGGGGGTCTCAGTGAGTGCTGTCTGGGGGGGGGGGTACTGATTGGGGGGTCTCGGTGATTGCTGTCTGGGGGGGGGGGGGTGCTGATTGGGGGGTCTCGGTGATTGCTGTCTGGGAGGGAGGGGCAGATGGGGGGTGTCTCAGTGATTGCTGTCTGAGGGCGGGGGGGGAGGCAGACGGGGGGTCTCGGAAGATCGGGGGCCTGGGGCAGACGGGGGTCTCGGCGCCCGCTGTCCGGGGTGGGTGGGAGGGGGCTGTGCCGATCTATCACTGAAGCGACATCTGATTGACAGCCACGCTCTGGGGGGGGGGTGGGCAAGAGCGGCTTTGCAAACACCTACCTGCGGATGTAGCGAGGAGGCAGAGGGTGCTGAGAACCAGGGCAGGGTCCCCCATGGCGGAACCTGGTTTGCCGAGCCGTAGGCCTGTGCGGTGTCTCACGTCCCACTCCCGCGCTCGAGGGGAGAAAGCTGGGTTGTGTGCCCTTGGGGACGTGGCCCACAGCAAGAGTCTTTCGCTGACACAGGAAGTGAGCGCGGGTTCGTTGGCCTGGGCAAGCGTCCACTCGTCAGTCAATGTTTATTTTGGGAGGCTGTGACCTCGGTTGCTGGGAAAACAAAAGGCAAATTCCGGCAAGTGGCCCCCCGCCCCCGTCCGTCCAACCCAACACCCAGCTGACCCCGAGAGCGGGCAGGGAGGGGCCGGGGAAGGTGCTGATCCCATGGCTGCTTCATAATACGCCCCCCCACCCCCCCCCACCCATCTCCCTCAGGGGAGTAAAGGGGGAGAGGGAGGAGAGGGGTAGGAGGAGGAGGGGGAGGAGGAGGAGGAGGAGGGGGAAGGAGAGGAGGAGGAGGGGAGGAGGGGGAAGGAGAGGAGGAGGAGGAGGGGGAGGGAGAGGAGGAGGAGGAGGAGGGGAGGAGGGGAAGGGGAGGAGGAGGAGGGGGAGGGAGAGGAGGAGGAGGGGAGGGGGAGGAGGGGGAGGGGAGGAGGAAGAGGAGGGGGGAGAGGAGAGGGGGGTAGGAGATGGGGTGGAGGTGAGGGATGGGAGGAGGAGAGAGAGAAAGGGTAGGAGGGAGGAGGAGGAGGAGGAGGAAGGAAGGGAGGAGGAGGAAGGGAGGAGGAGGAGGAGGAGGGGGAGGAAGGGAGGAGGAGGAGGGGAGGAGGAGGAGGAGGGGAGGAGGAGGAGGAGGGGGAGGAGGAGGAGGAGGAGGAGGAGGAGGAGGAGGAGGAGGGGGAGGAGGGGGAAACAGAGGAAGCGGGGAGGGAAGGAAGGCCCTGGGGATTTCTCCGATGATCTCATGTATTTGAACTGTTTGAAATCCATTTTAAGCCCATTTGGAAAAGAAATACAAAAATCTGCCTGGATCGTGGGCACAGCTGGTGAAACATCTGGCCCGTGTCCTCCCTCACCCCGGACCATACACCACCCACAGACCCACCCACAGACCCACCCACCCACCCACTGACCCACCCACCACAGACCCACCCACAGACCCACCCACCCACTGACCCACCCACCCACCACAGACCCACCCACTGACCCACCCACCCACCCACAGACCCACCCACCCACCCACTGACCC
>NW_027254913.1:5000-30000 GCF_044704955.1 Pristiophorus japonicus
CCCGGGATAGAGAGAGAGAGCGCGCCCCGGGATAGATAGATAGAGAGAGAGTGAGGGGGGCCCGGGATAGATAGAGAGAGAGAGAGAGAGAACGCCTCGTGATAGATAGATAGAGAGAGAGAGAGGGAGCGTCCCGGGATCGATAGTTAGAGAGAGCGTCCCGGGATAGATAGAGAGAGAGAGAGCGCGCCCCGGGATAGATAGATAGATAGAGAGAGAGAGAGAACACCCCGGGATAGATAGATAGAGAGAGAGAGCGCCCCGGGATAGAGAGAGAGAGGGAGGGAGAGAGAGAGCGCCCCGGGATAGATTGAGAGAGAGAGCGCCCCACAGAATAGAGAGCGAGAGAGCGCCCCGGGATAGATAGATAGACAGAGAGAGAGAGAGAGCTGCAGGATAGAGAGAGACCGAGAGAAAGAGAGAGAGCGCCCCGGGATAGATAGAGAGCGAGCGTCCCGGGATAGAAAGATATATATATATATATATCGAGAGAGAGAGCGCGCCCCGGGATATATATATATATATATATATATATATATATAGAGAGAGAGAGAGAGCCCCGGAATAGAGAGAAAGAGAGAGCCCCGGGATAGATAGAGAGAGAGAGAGACCGCGCCCCTGGATAGAGAGAGGGATAGCCCCGGGATAGATAGAGAGAGAGAGCGCCCCGGGATAGAGAGAGAGAGAGCGCCCCGGGATAGATAGATAGAGGAGAGAGAGAGAGAGAGAGAGAGAGTGCATCCCGGGATAGAGAGAGAGAGCGAGCGAGAGCGTCCCGGGATAGATAGATAGAGAGAGAGAGAACGTCCCGGGATAGATAGAGATAGAGAGAGAGAGAGAGCCCTGAGATAGAGAGAGAGAGAGAGACAGCGACCCAGGATAGATAGAGAGAGAGAGAGCGAGCCGCGGGATAGATAGAGAGAGAGAGAGTGAGAGAGAGAGGGAGAGCGCCCCCCAAAATAGTGAGAGCGCGCGCTCCGGGATAGATAGAGAGAGAGAGAGAGAGAGAGCGCCCCGGGATAGATAGAAAGGGAGAGAGAGCGTCCCGGGATAGATAGAGAGAGAGATAGAGAGAGAGAGAGCGCCCCGGGGATAGATAGATAGATAGAGAGAGAGAGACCCGGGATAGAGAGAGAGAGAACGCCCCGGGATAGAGAGAGAGAGCGCGCCCCGGGATATATAGATAGAGAGAGAGAGAGAGAGAGAGCCCCGGGATAGATTGAGAGAGAGAGAGAGAGTGAGAGAGCCCCGGGATAGATAGATAGAGAGAGCGAGCGCCCCGGGATAGAGAGAGAGAGCGAGGGAGCGCGAGCGCCCCGGGATAGAGAGAGAGAGAGAGCCCCGGGATAGATAGATGGAGAGAGAGTCCCGGGATAGATAGATAGATAGAGAGAGAGAGAACGCCCCCCCCCCCCCGGTATAGAGAGAGAGAGAGAAAGGGAGGGCTCGGGAGAGAGAGAGGAAGGGCTTGGGAGAGAGAGAGGGAGGGCTCGGGATAGAGAGAGATGGAGGGCTCGGGATAGATAGATAGATAGATAGATAGATAGATAGATAGATAGATAGATAGATAGATAGATAGATAGATAGATAGGCAGGGCTCGGAATAGATAGATAGAGAGGGGGGGGGAGAGAGACGGAGAGCTCGGGATAGAGAGAGATGGAGGGCTCGGGATAGATAGATAGATAGAGAGAGAGGCAGGGCTCGGAATAGATAGATAGAGAGGGAGGGAGGGCCAGGGATAGAGAGAGAGCGTGCGCCCCGGGATAGATAGAGAGAGAGAGAGAGAGAGAGTGAGAGAGAGCGCGCCGCACAGAATAGAGAGCGAGAGAGCGCCCCGGGATAAATAGATAAAAAGATAGATAGATAGAGAGAGCGCCCCGGGATAGAGAGAGAGAGAGAGAGAGAGCGCGAACACCCCGGGATAGAGATAGAGAGAGAGAGCGCCCCGGGATAGATAGATAGATAGATAGAGAGAGAGAGAGAGAGAGAGCCCCGGGATAGATGGAGAGAGAGAGAGCCCCGGGATAGAGAGAGAGAGCGCGCCCCGGGATAGATAGATAGATAGAGAGAGAGAGAGAGAGCATCCCGGGATAGAGAGAGAGAGAGAGAGAGAGAGCGCCCCGGGATAGATAGAAAGGGAGAGAGAGCGTCCCGGGATAGACAGAGAGAGAGAGAGAGAGAGAGCGCCCCGGGGATAGATAGATAGATAGAGAGAGAGAGCCCCGGGATAGAGAGAGAGAGAACGCCCCGGGATAGAGAGAGAGAGCGCGCCCCGGGATATATAGATAGAGAGAGAGAGAGAGAGAGAGAGAGCCCCGGGATAGATTGAGAGAGAGAGAGAGAGAGAGAGAGCCCCGGGATAGATAGATAGAGAGAGAGTCCCGGGATAGATAGATAGATAGTGAGAGAGAGAACGCCCCCCCGGTATAGAGAGAGAGAGAGAAAGGGAGGGCTCGGGAGAGAGAGAGAGAGAGAGAGAGAGGAAGGGCTTGGGAGAGAGAGAGGGAGGGCTCGGGATAGAGAGAGATGGAGGGCTCGGGATAGATAGATAGATAGATAGATAGAGAGAGAGGCAGGGCTCGGAATAGATAGATAGAGAGGGGGGGGGGAGAGAGACGGAGAGCTCGGGATAGAGAGAGATGGAGGGCTCGGGATAGATAGATAGATAGAGAGAGAGGCAGGGCTCGGAATAGATAGATAGAGAGGGAGGGAAGGCCAGGGATAGAGAGAGAGCGTGCGCCCCGAGATAGATAGAGAGAGAGAGAGAGAGTGAGAGAGAGCGCGCCGCACAGAATAGAGAGCGAGAGAGCGCCCCGGGATAAATAGATAAAAAGATAGATAGATAGAGAGAGCGCCCCGGGATAGAGAGAGAGAGAGAGAGAGCGCGAACACCCCGGGATAGATGGAGAGAGAGAGAGCCCCGGGATAGAGAGAGAGAGCGCGCCCCGGGATAGATAGATAAAGAGAGAGAGCCCCGGGATAGATTGAGAGAGAGAGTGAGAGTGCCCCGGGATAGACAGAGCCCCGGGATAGAGCGATAGAGAGAGAGAGCGCGCGTCCCGGGATAGATAGAGAGAGAGAGAGAGAGAGCGCCCCGGGATAGACAGATAGTGGAGAGAGAGAGAGAGCATCCCGGGATAGAGAGAGAGAGCGAGAGCGCCCCGGGATAGACAGATAGAGGAGAGAGAGAGAGAGCATCCCGGGATAGAGAGAGAGAGAGAGAGCGAGAGCGTCCCGGGATAGATAGATAGATAGAGAGAGAGCGCGTCCCGGGATAGATAGATAGATAGATAGATAGAGAGAGAGAGAGAGAGAGAGAGCGCCCCGGGATAGATGGAGAGAGAGAGAGCCCCGGGATAGAGAGAGAGAGAGAGCGCCCCGGGATAGATAGAGAGGGAGAAAAAGAGAGCGTCCAGGGATAGATAGATAGAGAGAGAGAGCGCCCCGGGATAGATAGATAGATAGAGAGAGAGAGAGAGAGAGAGAGCCCCGGGATAGATAGATAGAGAGAGAGAGAGAGAGAGACAACGCCCCGGGATAGAGAGAGAGAGCGCGCCCCGGGATAGATAGATAGAGAGAGAGAGAGCCCCGGGATAGATTGAGAGAGAGAGTGAGAGAGCCCCGGGATAGACAGCGCCCCGGGATAGAGCGATAGAGAGAGAGAGCGCGCGTCCTGGGATAGATAGAGAGAGAGAGAGAGCGCCCCGGGATAGACAGATAGTGGAGAGAGAGAGAGAGCATCCCGGGATAGAGAGAGAGAGCGGGAGCGTCCCGGGATAGATAGATAGATAGAGAGAGAGCGCGTCCCGGGATAGATAGATAGATAGATAGAGAGAGAGAGAGAGCGCCCCGGGATAGATAGAGAGAGAGAGAGAGAGAACGCCCCAGGATAGAGAGAGAGAGAGCGCGTCCCGGGATAGATAGAGAGAGAGCGTCCCGGGATAGATAGATAGAGAGAGAGAACGTACCGGGATACAGAGCGAGAGAGAGAGCGCCGTGGGATAGAGAGAGAGAGAGAGAGAGCCTCGGGATAGATAGAGAGAGAGAGAGAGAGAGCCCCGGGATAGATAGATAGAGAGAGAGAGAGTGAGAGAGCCCCGGGATAGAGAGAGAGAGCGCCCCGGGATAGAGAGAGAGAGAGAGAACGCCCCGGGATAGAGAGAGTGAGTGAGCCCCGGGTTGGAGAGAGAGAGCGAGCCCCGGGATGGAGAGAGAGAGCGAGCGCCGGGATAGAGAGAGAGAGAGAGAGAGCGCGCCCCTGGATAGAGAGAGGGAGAGCCCCGGGATAGAGAGAGAGAGAGCGCGCCCCGGGATAGAGAGAGAGAGAGAGAGCGCCCCGGGTAGATAGAGAGAGAGAGAGAGAGAGTGAGAGAGCCCCGGGATAGACAGCGCCCCGGGATAGAGAGAGAGAACGTCTCGGGATAGATAGAGATAGACAGAGAAAGCCCTGAGATAGAGAGAGAGAGAGAGAGACAGCGACCCAGGATAGATAGAGAGAGAGCGAGCCGCGGGATAGATAGAGACAGAGAGAGAGAGCGCCCCGGGATAGATAGATAGAGAGAGAGAGAGAGAGAGAGTGAGCGTCCCGGGATAGATAGATAGATAGATAGAGAAAGAGAGAGAGAGAGAGAGAGAGAGAACGCCTCGGGATAGATAGATAGGTAGATAGAGAGAGAGCGCCCCGGGATAGAGAGAGAGAGCGAGAGCGCGCCCCGGGATAGATAGATAGAGAGAGAGAGAGAGAACGCCTCGTGATAGATAGATAGAGAGAGAGAGAGGGAGCGTCCCGGGATCGATAGTTAGAGAGAGCGTCCCGGGATAGATAGAGAGAGAGAGAGCGCGCCCCGGGATAGATAGATAGATAGATAGAGAGAGAGAGAGAACACCCCGGGATAGATAGAGAGAGAGAGAGCGCCCCGGGATAGAGAGAGAGAGGGAGGGAGAGAGAGAGCGCCCCGGGATAGATTGAGAGAGAGAGCGCCCCACAGAATAGAGAGCGAGAGAGCGCCCCGGGATAGATAGATAGACAGAGAGAGAGAGAGAGCTGCAGGATAGAGAGAGACCGAGAGAAAGAGAGAGAGCGCCCCGGGATAGATAGAGAGCAAGCGTCCCGGGATAGAAAGATATATATATATATATATATATATATATATATATCGAGAGAGAGAACGCCCCGGGATAGAGAGAGAGAGCGCGCCCCGGGATAGATATATATATATATATATATATATATATAGAGAGAGAGAGAGAGAGAGCCCCGGAATAGAGAGAAAGAGAGAGCCCCGGGATAGATAGAGAGAGAGAGAGAGAGAGACCGCGCCCCTGGATAGAGAGAGGGATAGCCCCGGGATAGATAGAGAGAGAGCGCCCCGGGATAGAGAGAGAGAGAGCGCCCCGGGATAGATAGATAGAGGAGAGAGAGAGAAAGTGCATCCCGGGATAGAGAGAGAGAGCGAGCGAGAGCGTCCCGGGATAGATAGATAGAGAGAGAGAGAACGTCCCGGTATAGATAGAGAGAGAGAGAGAGAGCCCTGAGATAGAGAGAGAGAGAGAGACAGCGACCCAGGATAGATAGAGAGAGAGAGAGCGAGCCGCGGGATTGATAGAGAGAGAGAGAGTGAGAGAGAGAGGGAGAGCGCCCCCCAAAATAGTGAGAGAGCGCGCTCCGGGATAGATAGAGAGAGAGAGAGAGAGAGCGCCCCGGGATAGATAGAAAGGGAGAGAGAGCGTCCCGGGATAGATAGAGAGAGAGAGAGAGAGAGAGCCCCGGGGATAGATAGATAGATAGAGAGAGAGAGAGCCTCGGGATAGAGAGAGAGAGAACGCCCCGGGATAGAGAGAGAGAGCGCGCCCCGGGATATATAGATAGAGAGAGAGAGAGAGAGAGAACGCCCCGGGATAGAGAGAGAGAGCGAGAGAGCCCCGGGATAGATTGAGAGAGAGAGAGAGAGTGAGAGAGCCCCGGAATAGAGAGAAAGAGAGAGCCCCGGGATAGATAGAGAGAGAGAGAGACCGCGCCCCTGGATAGAGAGAGGGATAGCCCCGGGATAGATAGAGAGAGAGAGCGCCCCGGGATAGAGAGAGAGAGAGCGCCCCGGGATAAATAGATAGAGGAGAGAGAGAGAGAGAGAGAGAGTGCATCCCGGGATAGAGAGAGAGAGCGAGCGAGAGCGTCCCGGGATAGATAGATAGATAGAGAGAGAGAGAGAACGTCCGGGATAGATAGAGATAGAGAGAGAGAGAGAGAGAGAGAGAGCCCTGAGATAGAGAGAGAGAGAGACAGCGACCCAGGATAGATCGAGAGAGAGAGAGCGAGCCGCGGGATAGATAGAGAGAGAGAGAGAGAGAGCGCCCCGGGATAGATAGATAGAGAGAGAGTGAGAGAGAAAGGGAGAGCGCCCCCCAAAATAGTGAGAGAGCGCGCTGCGGGATAGATAGAGAGAGAGAGAGAGAGAGCGCCCCGGGATAGATGGAAAGGGAGAGAGAGCGTCCCGGGATAGATAGATAGAGAGAGAGAGAGAGAGCGCCCCGGGGATAGATAGATAGATAGAGAGAGAGAGCCCCAGGATAGAGAGAGAGAGAACGCCCCGGGATAGAGAGAGAGAGCGCGCCCCGGGATATATAGATAGAGAGAGAGAGAGAGAGAGCCCCGGGATAGATTGAGAGAGAGAGAGAGAGAGTGAGAGAGCCCAGGGATAGATAGATAGAGAGAGCGAGCGCCCCGGGATAGAGAGAGAGAGCGAGAGAGCGCGAGCGCCCCGGGATAGAGAGAGAGAGCGAGAGAGCGCGAGCGCCCCGGGATAGAGAGAGAGAGAGAGCCCCGGGATAGATAGATAGAGAGAGAGTCCCGGGATAGATAGATAGATAGAGAGAGAGAGAACGCCCCCCCGGTATAGAGAGAGAGAGAGAAAGGGAGGGCTCGGGAGAGAGAGAGAGAGAGAGAGAGGAAGGGCTTGGGAGAGAGAGAGGGAGGGCTCGGGATAGAGAGAGATGGAGGGCTCGGGATAGATAGATAGATAGAGAGGCAGGGCTCGGAATAGATAGATAGAGAGGGGGGGGGGGGAGAGAGACGGAGAGCTCGGGATAGAGAGAGATGGAGGGCTCGGGATAGATAGATAGATAGAGAGAGAGGCAGGGCTCGGAATAGATAGATAGAGAGGGAGGGAGGGCCAGGGATAGAGAGAGAGCGTGCGCCCCGGGATAGATAGAGAGAGAGAGAGAGAGAGTGAGAGAGAGCGCGCCGCACAGAATAGAGAGCGAGAGAGCGCCCCGGGATAAATAGATAAAAAGATAGATAGATAGAGAGAGCGCCCCGGGATAGAGAGAGAGAGAGAGAGAGAGAGAGCGCGAACACCCCGGGATAGAGATAGAGAGAGAGAGCGCCCCGGGATAGATAGATAGATAGATAGAGAGAGAGAGAGAGCGCCCCGGGATAGAGAGAGAGAGAGAGAACGCCCCGGGATAGAGAGAGAGAGAGAGAGCGCCCCTGGATAGAGAGAGGGAGAGCCCCGGGATAGAGAGAGAGAGAGAGTGAGAGAGCGCCCCGGGATAGACAGCGCCCCAGGATAGATAGAGAGAGAGAGAACGCCCCCCCCCCGGTATAGAGAGAGAGAGAGAAAGGGAGGTCTTGGGAGAGAGAGAGAGAGAGGGAGGGCTCGGGATAGATAGATAGATAGATAGAGAGGGGGCCCGGGATAGAGAGAGGGAGAGAGCGCCCGGGGATAGATAGATAGAGAGAGAGAGAAAGAACGTCTCGGGATAGATAGAGATAGACAGAGAAAGCCCTGAGATAGAGAGAGAGAGAGAGACAGCGACCCAGGATAGATAGAGAGAGAGAGCGAGCCGCGGGATAGATAGAGACAGAGAGAGAGAGAGCGCCCCGGGATAGATAGATAGAGAGAGAGAGAGAGTGAGCGTCCCGGGATAGATAGATAGAGAGAGAGAGAGAGAGAACGCCTCGGGATAGATAGATAGATAGAGATAGAGAGAGAGAAAGAGAGCGCGCCTGCCCCGGGATAGAGAGAGAGCGCCCCGGGATCGATAGATAGACAGAGCGAGAGCGCGCCCCGGGATAGATAGACAGAGAGAGAGAGAGGGGGGCCCGGGATAGATAGATAGATAGAGAGAGAGAGAGAGAGAGAGCGTCCCGGGATAGAGAGAGAGAGAGAGAGCGCCCCGGGATAGATAGATAGATAGATAGAGAGAGAGAGAGAGAACGCCCCGGGATAGATTGATAGAGAGAGAGAGAGCGCCCCGGGATAGAGAGAGAGAGCGCCCCGGGATAGATTGAGAGAGAGAGCGCCCCACAGAATAGAGAGCGAGAGATCGCTCCGGGATAGATAGATAGACAGAGAGAGAGAGAGAGCGCTGCAGGATTGAGAGAGAGACCGAGAGAGAGAGAGAGCGAGCGTCCCGGGATAGAAAGATATATATATATATATCGAGAGAGAGAACGCCCCGGGATAGATAGAGAGAGAGAGCGCGCCCCGGGATAGATAGAGAGCGAGCGTCCAGGGGTAGAAAGATATATATATATATATATATATCGAGAGAGAGAACGCCCCGGGATAGAGAGAGAGAGCGCGCCCCGGGATAGATAGATAGATAGAGAGAGAGAGAGAGATCCCCGGAATAGAGAGAGAGAGCCCCGGGATAGAGAGAGAGAGACCGCGCCCCTGGATAGAGAGAGGGGGGCCCGGGATAGATAGAGAGAGAGAGCGCCCCGGGATAGATAGATAGAGGAGAGAGGGAGAGAGAGAGAGAGAGCATCCCGGGATAGAGAGAGAGAGCGAGCGAGAGCGTCCCGGGATAGATAGATAGAGAGAGAGAGAACGTCCCGGGATAGATAGAGATAGAGAGAGAGAGAGAGCCCTGAGATAGAGAGAGAGAGAGAGAGACAGCGACCCAGGATAGATAGAGAGAGAGAGAGCGCCCCGGGATCGATAGATAGATATATAGATAGATATATTGATAGAGAGAGAAAGCGTCCCGGGATAGATAGAGAGAGAGAGAGCGCCCCGGGATAGATAGATATATAGGTAGAGAGAGAGAGAGAGAGAGAGCGTCCCGGGAGAGAAAGAGAGAAAAAGAGTGAGTCCCGGGATAGATAGATAGATAGATTGAGAGAGAGAGAGAGCGCCCCGGGATAGATAGATAGATAGAGAGAGAGAGAGAGAGAGAGAGCGACCCGGGATAGATAGATAGATAGATAGATAGAGAGAGAGAGAGTGAGAGAACCCCGGGGTAGAGAGAGAGAGAGAGAGAGCCCCGGGATAGAGAGAGAAAGATTGCGCGCCACTGGATAGAGAGAGAGACAGCCCCGGGATAGAGAGAGAGAGAGCGCGCCTCGGGATAGATAGAGAGAGAGAGAGTCCCGGGATAGAGAGAGAGAGAGAGCCCCGGGATAGAGTGAGAGAGAGAGCCCCGGGATAGAGAGAGAGAGAGGGCACCCTGGTATAGAGCGAGAGAGAGAGAAAGAGAGAGCGCGCCCCGGGATAGATAGAGAGAGAGAGAGCGCCCCGGGATAGATAGATATATAGGTAGAGAGAGAGAGAGAGAGAGAGCGTCCCGGGAGAGAAAGAGAGAAAAAGAGTGAGTCCCGGGATAGATAGATAGATAGATTGAGAGAGAGAGAGAGCGCCCCGGGATAGATAGATAGATAGAGAGAGAGAGAGAGAGAGAGAGCGACCCGGGATAGATAGATAGATAGATAGATAGATAGAGAGAGAGAGAGTGAGAGAACCCCGGGGTAGAGAGAGAGAGAGAGAGAGCCCCGGGATAGAGAGAGAAAGATTGCGCGCCACTGGATAGAGAGAGAGACAGCCCCGGGATAGAGAGAGAGAGAGCGCGCCTCGGGATAGATAGAGAGAGAGAGAGTCCCGGGATAGAGAGAGAGAGAGAGCCCCGGGATAGAGTGAGAGAGAGAGCCCCGGGATAGAGAGAGAGAGAGGGCACCCTGGTATAGAGCGAGAGAGAGAGAAAGAGAGAGCGCGCCCCGGGATAGAGAGAGAGAGAGAGCGCCTCGGGATAGATAGAGATAGAGAGAGAGAGAGAGAGAGAGAGCGACCCGGGATAGATAGATAGATAGATAGAGAGAGAGAGAGTGAGAGAACCCCGGGGTAGAGAGAGAGAGAGAGAGCCCCGGGATAGAGAGAGAAAGATTGCGCGCCACTGGATAGAGAGAGAGACAGCCCCGGGATAGAGAGAGAGAGAGCGCGCCTCGGGATAGATAGATAGAGAGAGAGAGAGTCCCGGGATAGAGAGAGAGAGAGAGCCCCGGGATAGAGTGAGAGAGAGAGCCCCGGGATAGAGAGAGAGAGAGGGCACCCTGGTATAGAGCGAGAGAGAGAGAAAGAGAGAGAGAGAAAGAGAGAGCGCGCCCCGGGATAGAGAGAGAGAGAGAGCGCCTCGGGATAGATAGAGATAGAGAGAGAGATAGAGTCCCGGGATAGAGAGAGAGAGAGAGTCCGGGATAGAGAGAGAGAGAGAGAGTCCGGGATAGAGAGAGAGAGAGTCCGGGATAGAGAGAGAGAGAGAGAGAGTCCGGGATAGAGAAAGAGAGAGAGTCCGGGATAGAGAAAGAGAGAGAGAGTCTGGGATAGAGAGAGAGAGAGAGAGTCCGGGATAGATAGAGAGAGATAGAAAATGTCCCTGAGAGAGAGAGAGAGAGTCCGGGATAGAGAGAGAGAGAGAGAAAGTCCGGGATAGAGAGAGATAAGAGAGAGAGAGGGTCCGGGATAGAGAGAGAGGGAGTCCGGGATAGATAGAGAGAGAGGGAGTCCGGGACAGAGAGAGAGAGTCCGGGATAGAGAGAGTGTGAGTCTGGGATAGATAGACAGAGAGAGAGAGAGAGAGAGAGAGAGAGTCTGGGATAGAGAGAGAGAGAGAGAGAGAGAAAGAGTCCGTGATAGAGAGAGAGAGAGTTCGGGATAGAGAGAGAAGAGAGAGAGAGAGTCCGGGATGGATAGAGAGAGAGAGAGATAGATAGAGCGAGAGAGAGTCCGGGATAGAGAGAGAGAGAGTCCGGAATAGAGAGAGAGAGGGAGATAGAGAGAGAGTCCGGGAAAGAGAGAGAGAGAGTCCGGGATAGAGAGAGAGATAGAGAGAGAGTCCGGGATAGATAGACAGAGAGTCCGGGATTTCTAGAGAGAGAGAGTCCGGGATAGAGAGAGAGAGAGTCCGGGATAGAGAGAGAGAGAGTCCGGGATAGAGAGAGAGAGAGAGAGTCCGGGATAGAGAGAGAGAGAGAGTCCGGGATAGAGAGAGAGATAGAGTGTCTGGGATAGAGAGAGAGAATCCGGGATAGAGAGAGAGAGAGAGTCCGGGATAGAGAGAGAGAGTCCGAGATAGAGAGAGAGAGTCCGGGATAGAGAGAGAGAGATAGATTCCGGGATAGAGAGAGAGAGAGTCCGGGATAGACAGAGAGAGAGAGAGAGTCCGGGATAGAGAGAGAGAGAGAGCGCGCCACGGGATAGAGAGAGAGAGAGAGAGCCCCGGGATAGATAGATAGAGAGAGAGAGATAGAGAAAGAGCCCCGGGATCGAGAGAGAGAGAGAGCGCCGCGGGATAGATAGAGAGAGAGAGCCCCGGGGTAGAAAGAGAGAGAGAGAGCCCCCGGATAGATAGATAGAGAGAGAGAGAGAGAGAGCGCCCAGGGATGGATAGAGAGAGAGAGAGAGATCCCCGAGATAGAGAGCGCCCCGGGATAGAGAGAGAGAGAGCGCACGCCCCTGGATAGAGAGAGAGAGAGAGATGCGCCCCGGGATGGATAGAGAGAGAGAGAGAAAGTGAGACAGCCCCGGGATAGAGAGAGAGGGGGCCCGGGATAGATAGAGAGAGAGAGCGCCCCGGGATAGATAGATCGAGGAGAGAGAGAGCGCCCCGGCATAGAGAGAGAGAGGGAGAACGCCCCGGGATAGATAGATAGAAAGAGAGAGAGAGAGAGGGAGCGCCCCGGGAAAGAGAGAGAGAGAGAGCGCGCCCCTGGATAGATAGAGAGAGAGAGAAAGAGACCGCCCCGGGATCGATAGATAGAGAGAGAGAGAGAGAGCGCCAGGATAGAGAGAGAGCGAGAGAGAGAGAGAGAGACATAGCGCCCCGGGATAGATAGATAGAGGAGAGAGGGAGAGAGAGAGAGAGCATCCCGGGATAGAGAGAGAGAGAGAGAGAGCGAGAGCGTCCCGGGATAGATAGATAGAGAGAGAGAGAGAGAGCGCGCGCCCCGGGATAGATAGATAGATACAGAGAGAGAGCGCCCCGCTAGAGAGAGAGAGAGAGAGAGAGCGCCCCGGGATAGATAGAGAGGGAGAAAAAGAGAGCGTCCAGGGATAGATAGATAGATAGAGAGAGAGAGCGCCCCGGGATAGATAGATAGATAGATAGAAAGAGAACGCCCCGGGATAGAGAGAGAGAGAGCCCCGGGATAGATTGAGAGAGAGAGTGAGAGAGCCCCGGGATAGACAGCGCCCCGGGATAGAGCGAGAGGGGGCCCGGGATAGACAGATAGAGAGAGAGAGAGAGCGCCCCGGGATAGATAGAGAGAGAGAGAGAGAGCGAGAGCGCCCCGGGATAGACAGATAGAGGAGAGAGAGAGAGAGCATCCCGGGATAGAGAGAGAGAGAGAGAGAGCGAGAGCGTCCCGGGATAGATAGATAGAGAGAGAGCGCGTCCCGGGATAGATAGATAGATAGAGAGAGAGAGAGAGAGCGCCCCGGGATAGATGGAGAGAGAGAGAGAGAGAGCCCCGGAATAGATAGTTAGAGAGAGAGAGAGAACGCCCCGGGATAGAGAGAGAGAGAGAGCGTCCCGGGATAGATAGAGAGAGAGCGCCCCGGGATAGAAAGATAGAGAGAGAGAGTGAGAGAGAGAGCGTCCCGGGATAGATAGATAGATAGAGAGAACGCCCCGGGATACAGAGCGTGAGAGAGAGAGCGCCACGGGATAGAGAGAGAGAGAGAGAGCCTCGGGATAGAGAGAGAGAGAGAGAGCCCCGGGATAGAGAGAGAGAGAGAGTTCGCCCCGGGATAGAGAGAGAGAGAGAGAGAGTGAGAGCCCCGGGATAGAGAGAGCGCGCCCCGGGATAGATAGAGAGAGAGAGAGAGCGAGAGCGCGCCCCGGGATAGATAGATAGAGAGAGAGTGAGGGGGGCCCGGGATAGATAGAGAGAGAGAGAGAGAGAACGCCTCGTGATAGATAGATATAGAGAGTGAGAGAGCGTCCCGGGATCGATAGTTAGAGAGAGCGCCCCGGGATAGATAGATAGAGAGAGAGAGAACGCCCCGGGATAGAGAGAGAGAGCGCGCCCCGGGATAGATATAGAGAGAGAGAGAGAGCCCCGGAATAGAGAGAGAGAGAGAGAGAGCCCCGGGATAGAGAGAGAGAGACCGCGCCCCTGGATAGAGAGAGGGATAGCCCCGGGATAGATAGAGAGAGAGAGCGCCCCGGGATAGAGAGAGAGAGAGCGGAACGGGATAGATAGATAGAGGAGAGAGAGAGAGAGTGCATCCCGGGATAGAGAGAGAGAGCGAGCGAGAGCGTCCCGGGATAGATAGATAGATAGATAGAGAGAGAGAGAACGTCCCGGGATAGATAGAGATAGAGAGAGAGAGAGAGAGCCCTGAGATAGAGAGAGAGAGAGACAGCGACCCAGGATAGATAGAGAGAGAGAAAGCGAGCCGCGGGATAGATAGACAGAGAGAGAGAGAGTGAGCGTCCCGGGATAGATAGATCGATAGATAGATAGAGAGAGAACGCCCGCCCCGGGATAGAGAGAGAGCGCCCCGGGATAGATAGATAGAGAGAGAGAGGGGGGCCCGGAATAGAGTGAGAGAGAGAGAGAGAGAGAGCGTCCCGGGATCGATAGTTAGAGAGAGCGTCCCGGGATAGATAGAGAGAGAGAGCGCTCCGGGATAGAGAGAGAGAGAGAGAGAGAGCGCCCGGGATAGATAGATAGACGAGAGAGGGGGAGAGATAGAGAGAGAGAGAGCGAGAGCGTCCCGGGATAGATAGATAGAGGAGAGAGGGAGAGAGAGAGAGAGTGCATCCCGGGATAGAGAGAGAGAGAGTGCATCCCGGGATAGAGAGAGAGAGCGCGCTCCGGGATAGATAGATAGAAAGGGAGCGAGAGCGTCCCGGGAAAGATAGATAGAGAGAGAGAGAGCGCGCGCCCCGGGATAGATAGATAGATACAGAGAGAGAGCGCCCCGGGATAGACGGAGAGAGAGAGAGAGATAGAGACGGAGAGAGAGATAGAGACGGAGAGAGAGAGAGCGCCCCGGGATAGATAGATAGAGAGAGAGAGCGCCCCGGGATAGAGAGAGAGAGAGTGAGAGAGAGAGGGAGAGCGCCCCCCAAAATAGTGAGAGACCGCGCTCCGGGATAGATAGATAGAAAGGGAGAGAGAGCGTCCCGGGATAGATAGAGAGAGAGAGAGAGAGAGAGAGAGAGCGCCCCGGGGATAGATAGAGAGAGAGAGAGAGAGAGCCCCGGGATAGATAGATAGAGAGAGAGAGAGAACGCCCCGGGATAGAGAGAGAGAGAGCGCGCCCCGGGATATATAGAAGGAGAGAGAGAGAGAGAGAGAGCCCCGGGATAGATTGAGAGAGAGAGAGAGAGAGTGAGAGAGCCCGGGATAGATAGATAGAGAGAGAGAGCGCCCCGGGATAGAGAGAGAGAGAGAGAGAGCGCCCCGGGATAGAGAGAGAGAGCGAGAGAGCGCGAGCGCCCCGGGATAGAGAGAGAGAGAGAGCCCCGGGATAGATAGATAGAGAGAGAGTCCCGGGATAGATAGATAGAGAGAGAGAGAACGCCCCCCCCCCCGGTATAGAGAGAGAGAGAGAAAGGGAGGGATCGCGAGAGAGAG
This sequence comes from Pristiophorus japonicus, assembly GCF_044704955.1. Lineage (NCBI taxonomy): Eukaryota > Metazoa > Chordata > Chondrichthyes > Pristiophoridae > Pristiophorus > Pristiophorus japonicus. The sequence continues at coordinate 19,862 of NW_027254913.1, forward strand.
AGAGAGAGGAAGGGCTTGGGAGAGAGAGAGGGAGGGCTCGGGATAGAGAGAGATGGAGGGCTCGGGATAGATAGAGAGAGAGGCAGGGCTCGGAATAGATAGATAGAGAGGGAGGGAGGGCCAGGGATAGAGAGAGAGCGTGCGCCCCGGGATAGATAGATAGAGGAGAGAGAGAGCGCCCCGGCATAGAGAGAGGGAGGGAGAACGCCCCGGGATAGATAGCTAGAAAGAGAGAGAGTGAGGGAGCGCCCCGGGATAGAGAGAGAGAGAGAGAGAGAGAGAGAGAGAGCGCGCGCCCCTGGACAGATAGAGAGAGAGAGAAAGAGACCGCCCCGGGATCGATAGATAGATAGAGAGAGAGAGAGAGAGCGCCCCACTGAATAGAGAGCGAGTGAGCGCCCCGGGATAGATAGACAGAGAGAGAGAGAGAGAGAGCGCCCCGGGATAGATAGATAGAGGAGAGAGAGAGAGAGAGCATCCCGGGATAGAGAGAGAGAGAGAGAGCGAGAGCGTCCCGGGATAGATAGATAGAGAGAGAGAGCGAGCGCGCGCCCCGGGATAGATAGATAGATACAGAGAGAGAGCACCCCGGGATAGAGAGAGAGAGAGAGAGCGCCCCGGGATAGATAGAGAGGGAGAAAAAGAGAGCGTCCAGGGATAGATAGAGAGAGAGAGAGAGAGAGCCCCGGGATAGATAGATAGATAGAGAGAGAGAGAGAGAACGCCCCGGGATAGCGAGAGAGAGCGCGCCCCGGGATAGATAGATAGAGAGAGAGAGAGAGAGAGAGCCCCGGGATAGATTGAGAGAGAGAGTGAGAGAGCCCCGGGATAGACAGCGCCCCGGGATAGAGCGAGAGGGGGCCCGGGATAGACAGATAGAGGAAAGAGAGAGAGAGCATCCCGGGATAGATAGAGAGAGAGAGAGCGAGAGCGCCCCGGGATAGACAGATAGAGGAGAGAGAGAGAGAGCATCCCGGGATAGAGAGAGAGAGAGAGAGAGAGCGAGAGCGTCCCGGGATAGATAGATAGATAGAGAGAGAGCGCGTCCCGGGATAGATAGATAGATAGAGAGAGAGAGAGAGAGCGCCCCGGGATAGATGGAGAGAGAGAAAGAGAGAGCCCCGGAATATATAGTTAGAGAGAGAGTGAGAACGCCCCGGGATAGAGAGAGAGAGCGTCCCGGGATAGATAGAGAGAGAGCGCCCCGGGATACAGAGCGAGAGAGAGAGAGCGCCGCGGGATAGAGAGAGAGAGAGAGAGAGCCTCGGGATAGAGAGAGAGAGAGAGCCCCGGGATAGAGAGAGAGAGAGAGCGCGCCCCGGGATAGAGAGAGAGAGAACGCCCCGGGATAGAGAGAGAGAGAGAGTGAGCCCCGGGATAGAGAGAGAGAGCGAGCGCCGGGATAGAGAGAGAGAGAGAGAGAGAGAGCGCCCCTGGATAGAGAGAGAGAGAGAGAGCGCGCCCCTGGATAGAGAGAGGGAGAGCCCCGGGATAGAGAGAGAGAGAGAGAGAGCGCCCCGGGATAGATAGATAGAGAGAGAGAGAGAGAGTGAGAGAGATCCGGGATAGACAGCGCCCCGGAATAGAGAGAGAGGGGGCCCGGGATAGAGAGAGAGAGAGAGCGCCCCGGGATAGATAGATAGATAGATAGAGAGAGAGAGAACGTCTCGGGATAGATAGAGATAGACAGAGAAAGCCCTGAGATAGAGAGAGAGACAGCGACCCAGGATAGATAGAGAGAGAGAGCGAGCCGCGGGATAGATAGAGAGAGAGAGAGAGAGCGCCCCGGGATAGATAGATAGAGAGAGAGAGAGAGAGTGAGCGTTCCGGGATAGATAGATAGATAGATAGAGAAAGAGAGAGAGAGAGAGAACGCCTCGGGATAGATAGATAGGTAGATAGATAGAGAGAGAGAGAGAGAGAGAGAGAGAAAGCGCCCGCCCCGGGATAGAGAGAGCGCGCCCCGGGATAGATAGATAGAGAGAAAGAGAGAGAGCGAGTGCGCGCCCCGGGATAGATAGATAGAGAGAGAGTGAGGGGGGGCCGGGATAGATAGAGAGAGAGAGAGAGAGAGAACGCCTCGTGATAGATAGATAGATAGATAGAGAGAGAGAGAACGCCCCGGGATAGATAGATAGAGAGAGAGAGAGCGCCCCGGGATAGAGAGAGAGAGAGCGCCCCGGGATAGATTGAGAGAGAGAGCGCCCCACAGAATAGCGAGCGAGAGCGCGCCCCGGTATAGATAGATAGACAGAGAGAGAGAGATCTGCAGGATAGAGAGAGACCGAGAGAGAGAGAGAGAGAGCCCCGGGATAGAGAGAGAGACCGCGCCCCTGGATAGAGAGAGGGATAGCCCCGGGATAGATAGAGAGAGAGAGTGCCCCGGGATAGAGAGAGAGAGAGCGGAACGGGATAGAGAGAGAGAGCGAGCGAGAGCGTCCCGGGATAGATAGATAGATAGAGAGAGAGAGAACGTCCCGGGATAGATAGAGATAGAGAGAGAGAGAGAGAGAGAGAGCCCTGAGATAGAGAGAGAGAGAGACAGCGACCCAGGATAGATAGAGAGAGAGAGAGAGCGAGCCGCGGGATAGATAGAGACAGAGAGAGAGAGAGAGAGAGCCCCGGGATAGATCGACAGAGAGAGAGAGAGTGAGCGTCCCGGGATAGATAGATAGAGAGAGAGGGGGGGGGGCGGGATAGAGTGAGAGAGAGAGAGCGTCCCGGGATCGATAGTTAGAGAGAGCGTCCCGGGATAGATAGAGAGAGAGAGCGCCCCGGGATAGATAGAGAGAGAGCGCCCCGGGATAGATAGATAGAGAGAGAGGGGGGGGGGGGCCCGGGATAGAGTGAGAGAGAGAGAGAGAGAGCGTCCCGGGATCGATAGTTAGAGAGAGCGTCCCGGGATAGATAGAGAGAGAGAGCGCCCCAGAATAGAGAGAGAGAGAGAGAGCGAGAGCGTCCCGGGATAGATAGATAGAGGAGAGAGGGAGAGAGAGAGAGAGAGTGCATCCCGGGATAGAGAGAGAGAGCGCGCTCCGGGATAGATAGATAGAAAGGGAGCGAGAGCGTCCCGGGATAGATAGATAGAGAGAGAGAGAGAGAGCGCGCGCCCCGGGATAGATAGATAGATACAGAGAGAGAGCGCCCCGGGATAGACGGAGAGAGAGAGAGAGATAGAGACGGAGAGAGAGATAGAGACGGAGAGAGAGAGAGCGCCCCGGGATAGATAGATAGAGAGAGAGTGAGAGAGAGAGGGAGAGCGCCCCCCAAAATAGTGAGAGAGCGCGCTCCGGGATAAATAGATAGAAAGGGAGAGAACACCCCCCCGGTATAGAGAGAGAGAGAGAAAGGGAGGGCTCGGGAGATAGAGAGAGAGAGAGAGAAAGGGAGGGCTCGGGAGAGAGAGAGAGAGAGAGTGGGAGGACTCGGGATAGAGAGAGATGGAGGGCTCGGGATAGATAGATAGATAGATAGAGAGAGAGGCAGGGCTCGGAATAGATAGATAGAGAGGGAGGGAGGGCCAGGGATAGAGAGAGAGCGTGCGCCCCGGGATAGATAGATAGAGAGAGAGAGAGATAGTGAGAGAGAGCGCGCCCCACAGAATAGAGAGCGAGAGAACGCCCCGGGATAAATAGATAAATAGATAGATAGATAGAGAGAGCGCCCCGGAATAGAGAGAGAGAGAGAGAGAGCGCGAAGACCCCGGGATAGAGATAGAGATAGAGAGAGCGCCCCGGGATAGATAGATAGATAGAGAGAGAGAGAGAGAGCGCCCCGGGATAGAGAGAGAGAGAGAGAACGCCCCGGGATAGAGAGAGAGAGAGTGAGCCCCGGGATAGAGAGAGAGAGAGAGAGAGAGCGAGCGCCGGGATAGAGAGAGAGAGAGCGCGCCCCTGGATAGAGAGAGAGAGAGAGAGAGAGCGCGCCCCGGGATAGATTGAGAGAGAGAGAGAGAGAGTGAGAGAGCCCCGGGATAGACAGCGCCCCAGGATAGAGAGAGAGAACGCTTCCCCGGTATATAGAGAGAGAGAGAGAGAAAGGGAGGGCTCGGGAGAGAGAGAGGAAGGGCTTGGGAGAGAGAGAGAGGGAGGGCTCGGGATAGAGAGAGATGGAGGGCTCGGGATAGATCGATAGATAGAGAGGGGGCCCGGGATAGAGAGACAGAGAGCGCCCCGGGATAGATAGATAGAGAGAGAGAACGTCTCGGGATAGATAGAGATAGACAGAGAAAGCCCTGAGATAGAGAGAGAGAGAGACAGCGACCCAGGATAGATAGAGAGAGAGAGCGAGCCGCGGGATAGATAGAGACAGAGAGAGAGAGAGCGCCCCGGGATAGATAGATAGAGAGAGAGAGAGAGTGAGCATCCCGGGATAGATAGATAGAGATAGAGAGAGAGAAAGAGAGAGAGAGAGAGAGAGAGAGAGAACGCCTCGGGATAGATAGATAGATAGAGAGAGAGAGAGAGAGCGCGCGCCTGCCCCGGGATAGAGAGAGAGCGCCCCGGGATCGATAGATAGAGAGAGCGAGAGCGCGCCCCGGGATAGATAGAGAGAGAGAGAGAGAGGGGGCCCGGGATAGATAGATAGAGAGAGAGAGAGGGAGCGTCCCGGGTTCGATAGTTAGAGAGAGCGTACCGGGATAGATAGATAGAGAGAGAGAGAGCGCCCCGGGATAGAGAGAGAGAGGGAGAGAGAGCGCCCCGGGATAGAGAGAGAGAGGGAGAGAGAGAGAGCGCCCCGGGATAGATTGAGAGAGAGAGCGCCCCACAGAATAGAGAGCGAGAGATCGCCCTGGGATAGATAGATAGACAGAGAGAGAGAGAGAGAGAGAGAGCTGCAGGATAGAGAGAGACCGAGAGAGAGAGAGAGAGAGCGCCCCGGGATAGAAAGATATATATATATATATATATATCGAGAGAGAACGCCCCGGGATAGAGAGAGAGAGCGCGCCCCGGGATAGATAGATATATATATAATATATATATAATATATATATATATCGAGAGAGAGAGAGAGAGAGCCCCGGAATAGAGAGAGAGAGAGAGAGAGAGAGAGCCCCGGGATAGAGAGAGAGAGACCGCGCCCCTGGATAGAGAGAGGGATAGCCCCGGGATAGATAGATAGAGAGAGAGAGAGAGCGCCCCGGGATAGATAGATAGAGGAGAGAGAGAGAGAGTGCATCCCGGGATAGAGAGAGAGAGAGCGAGCGAGAGCGTCCCAGGATAGATAGATAGATAGAGAGAGAGAGAACGTCCCGGGATAGATAGAGATAGAGAGAGAGAGAGAGCCCTGAGATAGAGTGAGAGAGAGAGACAACGACCCAGGATAGATAGATAGATAGAGAGAGAGAGAGACAACGACCCAGGATAGATAGATAGAGAGAGAGAGAGTGAGCGTCCCGGGATAGATAGATAGATATAGATAGAGCGAGCGAGCGCCCCGGGATAGAGAGAGAGAGAGAGAGAGTGTCCCTAGATAGATAGAGAGAGAGAGAGAGTGTCCCTAGATAGATAGAGAGAGAGAGAGTGTCCCGGGATAGATAGAGAGAGAGAGAGTGTCCCGGGATAGATAGAGAGAGAGAGGGCTCGAGAGTGAGAGGGAGAGAGAGGGCTCGAGAGTGAGAGAGAGAAGGAGGGCTCGGGATAGAGAGAGAGAAGGAGGGCTCGGGATAGAGAGAGAGAAGGAGGGCTCGGGATAGAGCGAGAGAAGGAGGGCTCGGGATCGATAGAGAGAGGGGGGAGAGAGACGGAGAGCTCGGGATAGAGAGAGATGGAGGGTTCGGGAGAGATAGATAGATAGACAGAGAGAGAGAGTGAGAGCGCGCCCCACAGAACAGAGAGCGTCCCGGGATAGATAGATAGAAAGAGAAAGAGAGAGAGAGAGCCCCAGGACAGAGAGAGAGAAAGAGAGCGCGCCCCGGGATAGAGAGAGAGAGAGTCCGGGATAGAGAGAGAGATAGAGAGTCTGGGATAGAGAGAGAGAGAGAGAGAGAGAATCCGGGATAGAGAGAGAGAGAGAGAGTGAGTCCGGGATAGAGAGAGAGATAGAGAGAGAGTCCGAGATAGAGAGAGAGAGTCCGGGATCGAGAGAGAGAGAGTACGGGATAGAGAAAGAGAGAGTGTCCAGGATAGAGAGAGAGAGAGAGAAGAGAGAGAGAATCCAGGATAGAGAGAGAGAGAGAGTCCGGGATAGAGAGAGAGAGAGAATACGGGAGCTAGAGTCTGGGGTAGAGAGAGAGAGAGAGAGAGTCTGGGATATATATATAGAGAGAGAGAGAGAGCGCCCCGGGATAGAGAGAAAGAGAGAGAGAGAGAGAGAGAGCGCCCCGGGATAGATAGAGAGAGAGAGAGCGTCCAGGGATAGATAGATAGAGAGAGAACGCCCCCCGGTATAGATAGAGAGAGAGAGAGAGAACGCCCCGGGATCGATAGATAGATAGAGAGAGAGAGTCCCTGGATAGATAGATAGAGAGAGAGAGAGCACCCTGGTACAGAGCGAGCGAGAGAGAGAGAGAGAGCGCCCCGGGATAGATAGATAGAGAGAGAGAGAGAGAACGCCCCGGGATAGATAGATAGAGAGAGAGAGAACGCCCCGGGATAGATAGATATATAATTAGATATATAGATAGAGAGAGAGCGTCCCAGGATAGATAGATAGATAGATAGAGAGAGAGAGAGAGAGAGAGAGAGAGAGAGTCCCTGGATAGATAGAGAGAGAGAGAGAGAGAGAGAGAGCGCCCCGGGATAGATAGATAGACATATAGATAGAGAGAGAGAGAGAGAGAGAGAGCGTCCCGGGAGAGAGAGAGAAAAAAGAGTGAGTCCCGGGATAGATAGATAGATAGATAGAAAGAGAGAGCGAGAGAGAGAGAGAGAGCGCTCCGGGATAGATAGATAGATAGAGAGCGAGCGTCCCGGGATAGAAATATATATATAGAGAGAGAACGCACCGGGATAGATAGATAGAGAGAGAAGAGAGAGCCCTGGGATAGAGAGTGAGGGGGCCCGGGATAGATAGAGAGAGAGAGAGAGCGCCCCGGGATAGATCGATAGAGGAGAGAGAGAGGGCATCCCGGGATAGAGAGAGATTGAGAGAGAGCGAGCCCCGGGATAGAGAGGGAGAGGGAGAACGCCCCGGGAAAAATAGATAGAAAGAGAGAGAGAGAGAGAGAGCGCCCCGGGATAGAGAGAGAGAGAGAGAGAGCGACCCGGGATCGATAGATTGAGAGAGAGTTAGAGAAAGAGCGTCCCGGGATAGAGAGAGAGCGTCCCGGGATAGAGAGAGAGAGAGAGCGCCCCGGGATAGATAGATAGATAGATAGAGAGAGAGAGCGCCCCGGGATAGATAGATAGATAGATAGATAGATAGATAGATAGAGACAGAGAGAGAGAGAGAGAGCGTCCCGGGAGAGAGAGAGAAAAAAAGAGTGAGTCCCGGGATAGATAGATAGATAGATAGAGAGAGCGAGAGAGAGAGAGAGAGAGAGAGAGCGCTCCGGGATAGATAGATAGATAGAGAGCGAGCGTCCCGGGATAGAAATATAATATATATATATATATATAGAGAGAGAACGCACCGGGATAGATAGATAGAGAGAGAAAAGAGAGAGCCCTGGGATAGAGAGTGAGGGGCCCCGGGATAGATAGAGAGAGAGAGAGAGCGCCCCGGGATAGATCGATAGAGGAGAGAGAGAGGGCATCCCGGGATAGAGAGAGATTGAGAGAGAGCGAGCCCCGGGATAGAGAGGGAGAGGGAGAACGCCCCGGGAAAAAATAGATAGAAAGAGAGAGAGAGAGAGAGAGCGCCCCGGGATAGAGAGAGAGAGAGAGAGGGAGCGTCCCGGGATAGATAGATAGAGAGAGAAAGAAAGAGAGCGCCCCGGGATCGATAGATTGAGAGAGAGTTAGAGAGAGAGCGTCCCGGGATAGAGAGAGAGCGTCCCGGGATAGAGAGAGAGAGAGAGCGCCCCGGGATAGATAGATAGATAGATAGAGAGAGAGAGCGCCCCGGGATAGATAGATAGATAGATAGATAGATAGAGACAGAGAGAGAGAGAGAGCGCGCCCCGGGATAGATAGAGAGAGAGAGTGAGAGAGAGAGCGCCCCACAGAATAGAGAGCGCCCCGGGATAGATAGACAGAGAGAGAGAGAGAGAGCGCCAGGATAGAGAGAGAGCGAGAGAGAGAGCGCTCGGGGATAGATAGATAGATAGATATAGAGAGAGAGAGAGAGCCCCGGGAAAGAGAGAGAGAGAGCGCGCCCCTGGATGGAGAGAGGGAGAGCCCCGGGATAGAGAGAGAGTGAGAGAGAGAGAGCGAGCGACCCGGGATAGAGAGAGAGAGAGAGAGAGAGCGCCCCGGGATAGAGAGAGAGAGAGAGAGAGAGAGAGAGAGCCCCAGGATAGAGATAGAGGGAGAGAAAGAGAGCGTCCAGGGATAGACAGAAAGAGAGAGAGAGCGCCCCGGGATAGATAGAGAGAGAGATAGAGTGAGAGCGTCGCCCCGGGATAGATAGATAGATAGAGAGAGAGAGAGAGAGGGGGGGGGCGGGATAGATAGATAGATAGATAGATAGATAGATAGATAGATAGATAGAGAGAGAGGGGGGGCTGGGATAGATAGATAGATAGATAGATAGATAGATAGATAGATAGATAGATAGATAGATAGATAGAGAGAGAGAGATAGTGAGAGAGAGCGCGCCCAACAGAATAGAGAGCGAGAGAGCGCCCCGGGATAAATAGATAAATAGATAGATAGATAGATAGATAGAGAGAGCGCCCCGGGATAGAGAGAGAGAGAGAGCGCGAACACCCCGGGATAGAGATAGAGAGAGAGAGCGCCCCGGGATAGATAGATAGATAGATAGATAGATAGAGAGAGCGCCCCGGGATAGAGAGAGAGAGAGCGCGAACACCCCGGGATAGAGATAGAGAGAGAGAGCGCCCCGGGATAGATAGATAGAGAGAGAGAGAGCCCCGGGATAGAGAGAGAGAGAGAGCGCCCCGGGATAGAGAGAGAGAGCGCCCCGGGATAGAGAGAGAGAGAGAGAGAACGCCCCGGGATAGAGAGAGAGAGAGAGAGAGAGAGAGAGCGCGAGCGCCGGGATAGAGAGAGAGAGAGCGCGCCCCTGGATAGAGAGAGAGAGAGAGCGCGCCCCTGGATAGAGAGAGAGAGAGAGAGAGAGCGCGCCCCTGGATAGAGAGAGGGAGAGCCCCTGGATAGAGAGAGGGAGAGCCCCGGGATAGAGAGAGGGAGAGCCCCGGGATAGAGAGAGAGAGCGCCCCGGGATAGATTGAGAGAGAGAGAGAGAGAGTGAGGGAGCCCCGGGATAGACAGCGCCCCAGGATAGATAGATAGATAGAGAGAGAGAGAACGCCCCCCGGTATAGAGAGAGAGAGAGAAAGGGAGGGCTCGGGAGAGAGAGAGAGAGAGAGAGAGGAAGGGCTTGGGAGAGAGAGAGAGGGAGGGCTCGGGATAGAGAGAGATGGAGGGCTCGGGATAGATAGATAGATAGAGAGGGGGCCCGGGATAGAGAGACAGAGAGCGCCCCGGGATAGATAGATAGATAGATAGAGAGAGAGAGAACGTCTCGGGATAGATAGAGATAGACAGAGAAAGCCCTGAGATAGAGAGAGAGAGACAGCGACCCAGGATAGATAGAGAGAGAGAGAGCGAGTCGCGGGATAGATAGAGACAGAGAGAGAGAGAGCGCCCCGGGATAGATAGATAGAGAGAGAGAGAGAGTGAGCGTCCCGGGATAGATAGATAGATAGATAGAGAGAGAAAGAGAGAGAGAACGCCTCGGGATAGATAGATAGATAGAGAGAGAGAGAGAGAGAGCGCGCCTGCCCCGGGATAGAGAGAGAGCGCCCCGGGATCGATAGATAGAGAGAGCGAGAGCGCGCCCCGGGATAGATAGAGAAAGAGAGAGGGGGGCCCGGGATAGATAGATAGAGAGAGAGAGAGAAAACGCCTCGTGATAGATAGATAGAGAGAGAGAGAGGGAGCGTCCCGGGTTCGATAGTTAGAGAGAGCGTCCCGGGATAGAGAGAGAGAGAGAGAGAGAGCGCCCCGGGATAGATAGATAGATAGATAGAGAGAGAGAGAGAGAACGCCCCGGGATAGATAGATAGAGAG
>NW_027254913.1:37500-45000 GCF_044704955.1 Pristiophorus japonicus
GGAGAGAGACGGAGAGCTCGGGATAGAGAGAGATGGAGGGCTCGGGATAGATAGATAGATAGAGAGAGGCAGGAATCGGAATAGATAGATAGAGGGGGAGGGAGGGCCAGGGATAGAGAGAGAGCGTGCGCCCCGGGATAGATAGATAGATAGATAGATAGAGAGAGAGAGCGCCCCGGGATAGAGAGAGAGAGCGAGAGAGCCCCGGGATAAAGAGAGAGAGAGAGCGCGAGCGCCCCGGGATAGAGAGAGAGAGAGAGAGCGCGCCTCGGGATAGATAAAGAGAGAGAGAGAGAGTGAGTCCCGCGATAGATAGATGGATAGATAGAGAGAGAAAGAGAGAACGCCCCCCGGTATGGAGAGAGAGAGAGAGAGGGGGCTCGAGAGGGAGAGAAAGGGATGGCTCGGGAGAGAGAGAAAGGGCTTGGGAGAGAGAGAAGGAGGGCCAGGGATAGAGAGAGAGCGTGCGCCCCGGGATAGATCGATAGAGAGAGAGAGTGAGAGAGAGAGCGCGCCCCCCACACAATCGAGAGCGAGAGCGAGAGCGCGCCCCTGGATAGAAAGATAGAGAGAGAGAGTGAGAGAGAGCGTCCCGGGATAGATAGATAGATAGAGAGAACGCCCCGGGATACAGAGAGAGAGAGCGCCGCGGGATAGAGAGAGAGAGAGCCCCGGGATAGATAGAGAGAGAGAGCCCCGGGGTAGAAAGAGAGAGAGAGCCCCGGGATATAGAGAGAGAGAGAGAGCCCCGGGATAGATAGAGAGAGAGAGAGAGAGAACGCCCCAGGATAGAGAGAGTGAGCCCCGGGTGAGAGAGATCCCCGGGATTGAGAGAGGGAGAGCCCCGGGATAGAGAGAGAGAGAGAGAGAGCGCCCCGAGATAGATTGAGAGAGAGAGAGAGAGAGTGAGAGAGCCCCGGGATAGACAGCGCCCCGGGATAGAGAGAGAGGGGGCCCTGGATAGATAGATAGATAGAGAGAGAGAGAACGTCCCGGCATAGATAGATAGAGAGAGAGAGTGAGCGTCCCGGGATAGATAGAGAGAGAAAGAGAGAGAGAGCGCCCCAGGAGAGATAGAGAGATAGATCGAGCCCCGGGATAGATAGATAGATAGATAGAGAGAAAGATAGAGAGAGAGAGTGAGAGAGAGAGCGTCCCGGGATAGATAGATAGATAGATAGATAGATAGAGAGAACGCCCCGGGATAGATAGAGAGAGAGAGCCCCGGGGTAGAAAGAGAGAGAGAGAGAGAGCCCCAGGATAGATAGATAGAGAGAGAGAGAGAGCCCCAGGATAGAGAGAGAAAAAGAGAGAGCGCCACGGGATAGAGAGAGAGAGAGAGAGAGAGAGCGCCCCGGGATAGATAGATAGAGGAGAGAGAAAGGGCATCCCGGTATAGAGAGAGAGAGCCCCGGGACAGAGAGAGAGGGAGAGAGAGAGAGGGAGAACGCCCCGGGATAGATAGATAGAGAGAGAGAGAGAGAGTGAGCGTCCCGGAATAGATAGATAGATAGATAGATAGATAGATAGAGAGAGAGAGCGCCGCGGGAAAGATAGATAGATAGAGAGAGAGAGAGAGAGAGAGCGCGCCCCGGGATAGAAGAGAGAGAGAGAGAGAGAGAGCGCGCCCCGGGATAGACAGATAGAGAGAGAGGGGGGCCCGGGATAGATAGATAGATAGAGAGAGAGAGAGCCCCGGGATAGATAGATAGATAGAGAGAGAGAGCGCGCCCCGGGATAGATAGGTAGAGAGAGAGGGGGGCCCGGGATAGATAGATAGAGAGAGAGAGAGCGCGCGCCCCGGGATAGATAGAGAGAGAGAGCGCCGCGGGATAGATAGATAGAGAGAGAGAGAGAGAGCGCGCGCCCCGGGATAGAAGAGAGAGAGAGAGAGAGAGCGCGCCCCGGGATAGACAGATAGAGAGAGAGGGGGGCCCGGGATAGATAGATAGATAGAGAGAGAGAGCGCGCCGCGGGATAGATAGATAGAGAGAGAGGGGGGCCCGGGATAGATAGATAGAGAGAGAGAGAGCGCGCGCCCCGGGATAGATAGATAGATAGAGAGAGAGAGAGAGAGAGAGTCCCTGGATAGATAGATAGATAGAGAGAGAGAGAGAGAGAGAGAGAGAGAGAGAGAGAGCGCCCCGGGATAGAGTGAGAGAGTGCGCCCCGGGATAGAGAGAGAGAGAGAGAGAGAGAGAGAGAGAGCACCCTGGTATAGAGCGAGCGAGAGAAAGAGAGAGAGCGCCCCGCATTAGAGAGAGAAAGCTAGAGAGAGAGAGAACGCCCCGGGATAGATAGATATATAGATAGATATATAGATAGAGAGAGAGAGAGAGTCCCGGGATAGAGAGAGAGAGAGAGGGAGAGAGCGCCCCGGGATAGAGAGAGAGAAAGAGAGAGCGCCCCGGGATAGAGAGAGAGAGAGAGAGAGAGAGCGCCCCGGGATAGATAGAGAGAGAGAGATGGAGCGTCCAGGGATAGAGAGATAGAGAGGGAACGCCCCCCGGTATAGATAGATAGATAGATAGAGAGAGAGAGAGAGAGCGCTCCGGGATAGATAGATAGAGGAGAAAGAGAGTGCATCCCGGGATAGATAGATAGCAAGAGAGAGAGAGAGAGCGCCCCGGGATAGAGAGAGAGAGAGAGAGAGAGAGAGCGCCCCTGGATAGATAGATAGAGAGAGAGAGAGAGAACGCCTCGTGATAGATAGATAGAGAGAGAGAGGGAGCGTCCCGGGATAGATAGATAGAGAGAGAGAGAGAGCGCCCCGGGATCGATAGATTGAGAGAGAGAGAGCGTCCAGGGATAGATAGAGACGGAACGCCCCCCGGTATAGATAGAGAGAGAGAGAGAGAACGCCCCGGGATAGATAGACAGATAGATCGAGAGAGAGAGAGAGAGAGAGAGAGAACCCCGGGATAGAGAGAGAGAGAGCGCCCCGGTATAGATAGATAGACAGAGAGAGAGAGAGAGAGCTGCAGGATAGAGAGAGACCGAGAGAGAGAGAGAGAGAGAGCCCCGGGATAGAGAGAGAGAGAGACCGCGCCCCTGGATAGAGAGAGGGATAGCCCCGGGATAGATAGATAGAGAGAGAGAGAGCGCCCCGGGATAGATAGATAGAGGAGAGAGGGAGAGAGAGAGAGAGAGTGCATCCCGGGATAGAGAGAGAGAGCGCGCTCCGGGATAGATAGATAGAAAGGGAGCGAGAGCGTCCCGGGATAGATAGATAGAGAGATAGAGAGAGAGAGAGCGTCCCGGGATAGAAGAGAGAGAGAGAGAGAGCGCGCCCCGGGATAGACAGATAGAGAGAGAGGGGGGCCCGGGATAGATAGATAGATAGAGAGAGAGAGAGCCCCGGGATAGATAGATAGATAGAGAGAGAGAGCGCGCCCCGGGATAGATAGGTAGAGAGAGAGAGAGCACCGGGATAGATAGATAGAGAGAGAGAGAGCGCGCCCCGGGATAGATAGATAGATAGATAGAGAGAGAGAGAGAGAGAGAGAGAACGCCCCGGGATAGATAGATAGATAGATAGAGAGAGAGAGAGAGAGAGAGAGCGCCGCGGGATAGAAGAGAGAGAGAGAGAGCGCGCCCCGGGATAGATAGATAGAGAGAGAGGGGGGCCCGGGATAGATAGATAGAGAGAGAGAGAGCGCGCCCCGGGATAGATAGATAGATAGAGAGAGAGAGCGCCCCGGGATAGAGTGAGAGAGAGTGCCCCGGGATAGAGAGAGAGAGAGCACCCTGGTATAGAGCGAGCGAGAGAAAGAGAGAGAGCGCCCCGCATTAGAGAGAGAAAGCTAGAGAGAGAGAGAACGCCCCGGGATAGATAGATATATAGATAGAGAGAGAGAGAGAGTCCCGGGATGGAGAGAGAGAGAGAGGGAGAGAGTGCCCCGGGATAGAGAGAGAGAAAGAGAGAGCGCCCCGGGATAGATAGAGAGAGAGAGATGGAGCGTCCAGGGATAGATAGATAGAGAGAGAACGCCCCCCCGGTATAGATAGATAGATAGAGAGAGAGAGAGAGAGAGAGAACGCCCCGGGATAGATAGATAGATAGATAGATAGATAGAGAGAGAGAGAGAGAGAGAGAGAGTCCCTGGATAGATAGATAGATAGAGAGAGAGAGAGAGAGCCCCGGGATAGATGGATAGATATATAGATGGAGAGAGAGAGCGTCCCGGGATAGATCGAGAGAGAGAGAGAGAGCGCCCCGGCATAGATAGATAGATAGATATATAGATAGATAGATAGAGAGAGAGAGAGAGAGAGAGAGAGGGCGTCCCGGGAGAGAGAGAGAGAAAAAGAGTGAGTCCCGGGATAGATAGATAGATAGATAGATAGAGCGAGAGAAAGAGAGCCCCGGGATAGAGAGAGAGAGCGAAAGCCCCGGGATAGAGAGAGAGAGCGAAAGCCCCGGGACAGATAGATAGATAGAGAGAGAGAGAGCCCCGGGATAGAGAGAGAGAGAACGCCCCGGGATAGATAGATATATAGATAGAGAGAGAGCGTCCCGGGATAGAGAGAGAGAAAGAGAGGGAGAGAGCGCCCCGGGATAGAGAGAGAGAGAGAGAGCGTTCAGGGATAGATAGATAGAGAGAGAACGCCCCCCGGTATAGATAGATAGATAGAGAGAGAGAGAGAGAACGCCCCGGGATAGATAGACAAATAGATAGAGAGAGAGAGAGAGAGAGAGAGAGAGAACCCCGGGATAGAGAGAGAGAGAGAGAGAGAGAGAGAGAGAGCCCCGGGATAGCGATAGAGAGAGAGATAGAGAGAGAGCCCCGGGATCGAGAGAGAGAGAGAGAGAGCGCCCCGGGATAGATAGAGAGAGAGCGAGAGCCCCGGGATAGCGAGAGAGAGAGAGGGAGCGCGCCCCGGGATAGCGAGAGAGATAGAGAGAGAGCCCCGGGATAGAGAGAGAGAGCGCGCGCCCCTGGATAGAGAGAGGGAGAGCCCCGGGATAGAGAGCGAGAGAGAGAGTGAGAGAGTCCCGAGATAGAGAGAGAGGGGGCCCGGGATAGATAGAAAGAGAGAGAGAGAGAGAGAGCGCGCCCCGGGATAGATAGATAGAGGAGAAAGAGAGAGCATCCCGGGAGAGAGAGAGAGACAGAGACAGAGAGAGCGCCCCGGGATAGATAGATAGAGAGAGAGGGGGGCCCGGAATAGATAGATAGATAGATAGAGAGAGAGAGAGAGAGAGCCCCGGGATAGATAGAGAGAGAGAGAGAGAGCGCGCCTCGGGATAGATAGAGAGAGAGAGTGAGAGAGAGAGATAACGCCCCGGGATAGATAGATAGATAGATAGAGAGAGAGAGAGTCCCTGGATAGATAGATAGAGAGAGAGAGAGAGAGAGAGAGCGGCCCGGGATAGAGTGCCCCGGGATAGAGTAAGAGAGAGTGCCCCGGGATAGAGAGAGAGAGAGAGAGCACCCTGGTGTAGAGCGAGAGAGAGAGCGCCCCGCATTAGAGAGAGAAAGCTAGAGAGAGAGAGAACGCCCCGGGATAGATAGATATATAGATAGAGAGAGAGAGAGTCCCGGGATAGAGAGAGAGAGAGAGAGAGGGAGAGAGCGCCCCGGGATAGAGAGAGAGAAAGAGAACGCCCCCGGTATAGATAGAGAGATAGAGAGAGAGAGAGAGAGAACGCCCCAGGATAGATAGATAGATAGAGAGAGAGAGAGAGAGAGAGAGTCCCTGGATAGATAGATAGATAGAGAGAGAGAGAGAGCCCCGGGATAGATAGATAGATAGATATATAGATAGAGAGAGAGAGAGCGTCCCGGGATAGATAGAGAGAGAGAGAGAGAGCGCCCCGGGATAGATAGATAGATAGATATATAGATAGAGAGAGAGAGAGAGAGAGCGTCCCGGGAGATGGAGAGAGAGAAAAAGAGTGAGTTCCGGGATAGATAGTAAGATAGATAGAGCGAGAGAGAGAGAGCCCCGGGATAGAGAGAGAGAGAGAAAGCCCCGGAATAGATAGATAGATAGAGAGAGAGAGAGAGCCCCGGGATAGAGAGAGAGAGAGCGCCCCGGGGTTAGATAGAGAGAGAGAGAGAGAGAGAGAGAGAACGCCCCGGGATAGATAGATATATAGATAGAGAGAGAGAGGGACAGAGCGCCCCGGGATAGAGAGAGAGAAAGAGAGAGCGCCCCGGGATAGAGAGAGAGAGAGAGCCCCGGGATAGATATAGAGAGAGAGCGTCCAGGGATAGATAGATAGAGAGAGAACGCCCCCCGGTATAGATAGATAGAGAGAGAGAGAGAGAACCCCGGGATAGAGAGAGAAATAGATAGAGAGAGAGAGAGAGAGAGAGAGAACCCCGGGATAGAGAGAGAGAAAGAGAACGCCCCCCGGTATAGATAGAGAGATAGAGAGAGAGAGAGAGAACGCCCCAGGATAGATAGATAGATAGATAGAGAGAGAGAGAGAGTCCCTGGATAGATAGATAGATAGAGAGAGGGAGAGAGCCCCGGGATAGATAGATATATAGATAGAGAGAGAGAGCGTCCCGGGATAGATAGAGAGAGAGAGAGAGAGAGCGCCCCGGGAGAGAGAGAGAGAAAAAGAGTGAGTTCAGGGATAGATAGTAAGATAGATAGAGCGAGAGAGAGAGAGCCCCGGGATAGAGAGAGAGAGAGAAAGCCCCGGAATAGATAGATAGATAGAGAGAGAGAGAGAGCCCCGGGATAGAGAGAGAGAGAGCGCCCCGGGGTTAGATAGAGAGAGAGAGAGAGAGAGAGAGAACGCCCCGGGATAGATAGATATATAGATAGAGAGAGAGAGGGACAGAGCGCCCCGGGATAGAGAGAGAGAAAGAGAGAGCGCCCCGGGATAGAGAGAGAGCCCCGGGATAGATATAGAGAGAGAGCGTCCAGGGATAGATAGATAGAGAGAGAACGCCCCCCGGTATAGATAGATAGAGAGAGAGAGAGAGAACCCCGGGATAGAGAGAGAAATAGATAGAGAGAGAGAGAGAGAGAGAACCCCGGGATAGAGAGAGAGAAAGAGAACGCCCCCCGGTATAGATAGAGAGATAGAGAGAGAGAGAGAGAACGCCCCAGGATAGATAGATAGATAGAGAGAGAGAGAGAGAGAGTCCCTGGATCGATAGATAGATAGAGAGAGAGAGAGAGCCCCGGGATAGATAAATATATAGATAGAGAGAGAGAGCGTCCCGGGATAGATAGAGAGAGAGAGAGAGAGCGCCCCGGGAGAGAGAGAGAGAAAAAGAGTGAGTTCAGGGATAGATAGTAAGATAGATAGAGCGAGAGAGAGAGAGCCCCGGGATAGAGAGAGAGAGAGAAAGCCCCGGAATAGATAGATAGATAGAGAGAGAGAGAGAGAGAGAGCCCCGGGATAGAGAGAGAGAGAGCGCCCCGGGGTTAGATAGAGAGAGAGAGAGAGAGAGAGAGAGAGAACGCCCCGGGATAGATAGATATATAGATAGATAGAGAGAGAGAGAGAGGGACAGAGCGCCCCGGGATAGAGAT
>NW_027254913.1:50000-72500 GCF_044704955.1 Pristiophorus japonicus
CGCCCCGGGATAGATAGATAGAGGAGAGAGGGGGAGAGATAGAGAGAGAGAGAGCGAGAGCGTCCCGGGATAGATAGATAGAGGAGAGAGAGAGAGTGCATCCCGGGATAGAGAGAGAGAGCGCGCTCCGGGATAGATAGATAGAAAGGGAGCGAGAGCGTCCCAGGATAGATAGATAGAGAGAGAGAGAGAGAGAGCGCGCCCCGGGATAGATAGATACAGAGAGAGAGCGCCCCGGGATAGACGGAGAGAGAGAGAGAGATAGAGACGGAGAGAGAGAGAGCGCCCCGGGATAGATAGATAGAGAGAGAGAGCGCCCCGGGATAGATAGATAGATAGATAGATAGATAGATAGAGAGAGAGAGAGAGAGAGAGAGCCCCGGGATAGAGAGAGAGAGAGAGAACGCCCCGGGATAGAGAGAGAGAGCGCGCCCCGGGATATATAGAAGGAGAGAGAGAGAGAGAGAGAGAGCCCCGGGATAGATTGAGAGAGAGAGAGAGTGTGAGAGAGCCCCGGGATAGATAGATAGAGAGAGAGAGCGCCCCGGGATAGAGAGAGAGAGCGAGAGAGCGCGAGCGCCCCGGGATAGAGAGAGAGAGAGCGCCCCGGGATAGATAGATAGAGAGAGTGTCCCGGGATAGATAGATAGAGAGAGAGAGAACGCCCCCCCCGGTATAGAGAGAGAGAGAGAAAGGGAGGGCTCGGGGGAGAGAGAGAGAGAGAGGAAGGGCTTGGGGGAGAGAGAGAGGGAGGGCTCGGGATAGAGAGAGATGGAGGGCTCGGGATAGAGAGAGAGCGCGAACACCCTGGGATAGAGAGAGAGAGAGAGAACGCCCCGGGATAGAGAGAGAGAGAGTGAGCCCCGGGATAGAGAGAGAGAGAGAGAGCGAGCGCCGGGATAGAGAGAGAGAGAGCGCGCCCCTGGATAGAGAGAGAGAGATAGCGCGCCCCTGGATAGAGAGAGGGAGAGCCCCGGGATAGAGAGAGAGAGAGAGAGAGAGAGAGAGAGCGCCCCGGGATAGATTGAGAGAGAGAGAGAGAGTGAGAGAGCCCCGGGATAGACAGCGCCCCAGGATAGATAGATAGATAGATAGAGAGAGAGAGAACGCCCCCCCCCCCGGTATAGAGAGCGAGAGAGAGAAAGGGAGGGCTCGGGAGAGAGAGAGAGAGAGAGGAAGGGCTTGGGAGAGAGAGAGAGGGAGGGCTCGGGATAGAGAGAGATGGAGGGCTCGGGATAGATAGATAGATAGATAGAGAGGGGGCCCGGGATAAAGAGACAGAGAGCGCCCCGGGATAGATATATATAGAGAGAGAGAGAGTGAGCGTCCCGGGATAGATAGATAGATAGATAGATAGATAGATAGATAGATAGATAGATAGATAGATAGATAGATAGATAGATAGATAGATAGATAGATAGAGAGAGAAAGAGAGAACGCCTCGGGATAGATAGATAGATAGAGAGAGAGAGAGAGAGCGCGCCTGCCCCGGGATAGAGAGAGAGCGCCCCGGGATCGATAGATAGAGAGAAAGAGAGCGCGCCCCGGGATAGATAGATAGAGAGAGATAGAGGTGGGCCCGGGATAGATAGATAGAGAGAGAGAGAGAGAACGCCTCGTGATAGATAGATAGATAGAGAGAGAGAGAGGGAGCGTCCGGGTTCGATAGTTAGAGAGAGCGTCCCGGGATAGATAGAGAGAGAGAGAGAGAGAGCGCCCCGGGATAGATAGATAGAGAGAGAGAGAACGCCCCGGGATAGATAGATAGAGAGAGAGCGCCCCGGGATAGAGAGAGAGAGGGAGAGAGAGAGAGCGCCCCGGGATAGATTGAGAGAGAGAGCGCCCCACAGAATAGAGAGCGAGAGATCGCCCCGGGATAGATAGATAGACAGAGAGAGAGAGAGAGAGAGAGAGCTGAAGGATAGAGAGAGACCGAGAGAGAGAGAGAGGCGCCCCGGGATAGATAGAGAGCGAGCGTCCCGGGATAGAAAGATATATATATATATATCGAGAGAGAGAACGCCCCGGGATAGAGAGAGAGAGCGCGCCCCGGGATAGAGAGAGAGAGAGAGAGAGCCCCGGGATAGAGAGAGAGAGAGACCGCGCCCCTGGATAGAGAGAGGGATAGCCCCGGGATAGATAGATAGAGAGAGAGAGAGAGAGAGAGCGCCCCGGGATAGATAGATAGAGGAGAGAGGGAGAGAGAGAGAGAGTGCATCCCGGGATAGAGAGAGAGAGCGAGCGAGAGCGTCCCGGGATAGATAGATAGATAGATAGATAGATAGAGAGATAGAGAACGTCCCGGGATAGATAGAGATAGAGAGAGAGAGAGAGCCCTGAGATAGAGAGAGAGAGAGACAGCGACCCAGGATAGATAGAGAGAGAGAGAGCGCCCCGGGATAGATAGATAGAGAGAGAAAGAGTGAGCGTCCCGGGATAGATAGATAGATAGATAGATAGATAGATAGATAGATAGATAGATAGATAGATAGATAGATAGATATAGAGCGAGCGCCCCGGGATAGAGAGAGAGAGAGTGTCCCGTGATAGATAGATAGAGAGAGAGAGAGAGAGAGAGTGTCCCGGGATAGATAGAGAGAGAGAGGGCTCGAGAGGGAGAGAAAGGGAGGGCTCGGGAGAGAGAGAGAGAGGAAGGGCTCGGGATAGAGAGAGAGAAGGAGGGCTCGGGATAGAGAGAGAGAAGGAGGGCTCGGGATAGAGAGAGAGAGAAGGAGGGCTCGGGATAGATAGAGAGAGGGGGGGAGAGAGACGGAGAGCTCGGGATAGAGAGAGATGGAGGGTTCGGGAGAGATAGATAGATAGACAGAGAGAGAGAGTGAGAGCGCGCCCCACAGAACAGAGAGCGCCCCGGGATAGAAAGACAGAGAGAGAGAACGCCCCAGGATAGATAGAGAGAGAGAGCCCTGGGATAGATAGATAGAAAGAGAAAGAGAGAGAGAGAGCCCCAGGACAGAGAGAGAGAGAGAGAGAGAGAGAGAGCCCCGGGATAGATAGATAGAAAGAGAAAGAGAGAGAGAGAGCCCCAGGACAGAGAGAGAGAAAGAGAGAGCGCCCCGGGATAGAGAGAGAGAGAGAGAGCGCGTCCAGAGATAGATAGATAGAGAGAGAACGCCCCCCGGTATAGATAGATAGAGAGAGAGAGAGAGAGAGAGAGTCCCTGGATAGATAGATAGAGAGAGAGAGCCCCGGGATAAAGTGAGAGAGAGAGCCCCGGGATAGAGATAGAGAGGGAGAGAGAGAGAGAGCAGCCTGGTATAGAGCGAGAGAGAGAGAGAGCGCCCCGGGATAGATAGATAGAGAGCGCCCCGGGGTTAGATAGAGAGAGAGAGAGAGAACGCCCCGGGATAGATAGATATATAGATAGAGAGAGAGAGAGAGAGAGCGTCCCGGGATAGATAGAGAAAGAGAGCGTCCAGGGATAGATAGATAGAGAGAGAACGCCCCCCGGTATAGATAGATAGAGAGAGAGAGAGAGAGAGAGAAAACGCCCCGGGATAGATAGATAGAGAGAGAGAGAGAGAGAGAGAGAGCCCCGGGATAGAGAGAGAGAGAGCGCCCCGGGGTTAGATAGAGAGAGAGAGAGAGAACGCCCCGGGATAGATAGACAAATAGATAGAGAGAGAGAGAGAGAGAACCCCGGGATAGAGAGAGAGAGAGAGAGAGAGAGAGAACCCAGGGATAGAGAGAGAGAGAGAGAGAGCGCCACGGGATAGAGAGAGAGAGAGCCCCGGGATAGATAGAGAGAGAGAGAGCCCCAGGATAGAGAGAGAGAAAGAGAGAGCGCCCCGGGATAGAGAGAGAGAGAGAGAGAGAGAGAGAGAGCGTCCAGGGATAGATAGATAGAGAGAGAACGCCCCCCGGTATAGATAGATAGAGAGAGAGAGAGAGAGAGAGAGAGAGCGCCCCGGGATAGAGAGAGAGAGAGAGCGCCCCGGGATAGATAGAGAGAGAGAGAGAGCGCGCACCGGGATAGAGAGAGAGAGAGAGAGCCCCGGGATAGATAGAGAGAGAGAGAGAGCGACCCGGGATAGAGAGAGAGAGAGAGAGCGCGTCCAGAGATAGATAGATAGAGAGAGAACGCCCCCCGGTATAGATAGATAGAGAGAGAGAGAGAGAGAGAGAGTCCCTGGATAGATAGATAGAGAGAGAGAGCCCCGGGATAAAGTGAGAGAGAGAGCCCCGGGATAGAGATAGAGAGGGAGAGAGAGAGAGAGCAGCCTGGTATAGAGCGAGAGAGAGAGAGAGCGCCCCGGGATAGATAGATAGATAGATAGATATATAGAGAGAGATATTGATAGAGAGAGAAATCGTCCCGGGATAGATAGAGAGAGAGAGAGAGAGAACGCGCCCCGGGATAGATAGATAGATAGATATATAGGTAGAGAGAGAGAGAGAGAGAGAGAGAGCGTCCCGGGAGAGAGAGAGAAAGATTGCGCGCCACTGGATAGAGAGAGAGAGAGAGAGTCCGGGATAGAGAGAGAGAGAGTCCGGGATAGAGAGAGAGAGAGAGTCCGGGATAGAGAGAGAGAGAGAGAGAGAGAGAGAGAGAGACCGGGATAGAGAGAGAGAGAGTCCGGGATAGAGAGAGAGATAGAGAGTCTGGGATAGAGAGAGAGAGAGAGAGAGAGAGAGAGAGAGAGAGAGAATCCGGGATAGAGAGAGAGAGAGAGAGAGAGAGTCCGGGATAGAGAGAGAGAGAGAGAGCCCGAGATAGAGAGAGAGAGTCCGGGATAGAGTCCGGGATAGAGAGAGAGAGAGAGTCCGGGATAGAGGGAGAGAAAGAGTCCGGGATAGAGAGAGAGAGAGTCTGGGATAGAGAGAGAGAGAGTACGGGATAGAGAAAGAGAGAGTGTCCAGGATAGAGAGAGAGAGAGAGTCCGGGATAGAGAGCGAGAGAGTCCGGGATAGAGAGAGAGAGAGAGAGAGTACGGGATAGAGAGTCTGGGATAGAGAGAGAGAGAGAGAGAGTCTGGGATATAGAGAGAGAGAGAGCGCCCCGGGATAGAGCGAAAGAGAGAGAGATAGAGAGAGAGCGCCCCGGGATAGGTAGAGAGAGAGAGCGCGTCCAAAGATAGATAGATAGAGAGAGAACGCCCCCCGGTATAGATAGAGAGAGAGAGAGAACGCCCCGGGATCGATAGAGAGAGAGAGTCCCTGGATAGATAGAGAGAGAGAGAGAGAGGGAGCACCCTGGTACAGAGCGAGAGAGAGAGAGAGAGAGAGAGAGAGCGCCCCGGGATAGAGAGAGAGAGAGAGAACGCCCCGGGATAGATAGATATATAATTAGATAGATAGATCGATAGAGAGAGAGAGAGAGAGAGTGTCCCTGGATAGATAGAGAGAGAGAGAGAGAGAGAGAGAGCGCCCCGGGATAGATAGATAGATAGATATATAGATAGAGAGAGAGAGAGAGAGAGAGAGAGCGTCCCGGGAGAGAGAGAGAAAAAAAGAGTGAGTCCCGGGATAGATAGATAGATAGAAAGAGAGAGCGAGAGAGAGAGAGAGAGCGCTCCGGGATAGATAGATAGATAGAGAGCGAGCGTCCCGGGATAGAAATATATATATAAATATATATATATTATATATATATATATAGAGAGAGAGAGAACGCACCGGGATAGATAGATAGAGAGAGAAAAGAGAGAGCCCTGGGATAGAGAGTGAGGGGGCCCGGGATAGATAGAGAGAGAGAGAGAGCGCCCTGGGATAGATAGATAGAGGAGAGAGAGGGCATCCCGGGATAGAGAGAGATTGAGAGAGAGAGAGCCCCGGGATAGAGAGAGAGAGAGGGAGAACGCCCCGGGAAAAATAGATAGAAAGAGAGAGAGAGAGAGGGAGCGTCCCGGGATAGATAGATAGAGAGAGAAAGAGAGCGCCCCGGGATCGATAGATTGAGAGAGAGTTAGAGAGAGCGTCCCGGGATAGAGAGAGAGAGAGAGCGCCCCGGGATAGATAGAGAGAGAGAGAGCCCCGGGATAGATAGATAGATAGATAGATAGAGACAGAGAGAGAGAGAGAGCGCGCCCCGGGATAGATAGAGAGAGAGAGTGAGAGAGAGAGCGCCCCACAGAATAGAGAGCGCCCCAGGATAGATAGACAGAGAGAGAGAGAGAGAGAGAGAGCGCCAGGATAGAGAGAGAGCGAGAGAGAGAGAGCGCCCGGGGATAGATAGATAGATAGAGAGAGAGCCCCGGGAAAGAGAGAGAGAGAGAGCGCGCCCCTGGATAGAGAGAGGGAGAGCCCCGGGATAGAGAGAGAGAGCGAGCGACCCGGGATAGAGAGAGAGAGAGAGCGCGCCCCGGGATAGATAGATAGATACAGAGAGAGAGCGCCCCGGGATAGACAGAGAGAGAGAGAGAGAGCCCCAGGATAGAGACAGAGGGAGAGAAAGAGAGCGTCCAGGGATAGATAGAAAGAGAGAGAGCGCGCCCCGGGATAGATAGAGATAGAGAGAGAGAGATAGAGTGAGAGCGTCGCCCCGGGATAGATAGATAGATAGAGAGAGAGCGAGAGAGGGGGGGGGGGCGGGATAGATAGATAGATAGATAGAGATAGAGAGAGAGAGAGCCCCGGGATAGATAGATAGATAGATAGAGACAGAGAGAGAGAGAGAGAGAGAGAGCCCCGGGAAAGAGAGAGAGAGAGCGCGCCCCTGGATAGAGAGAGGGAGAGCCCCGGGATAGAGAGAGAGTGAGAGAGAGAGAGAGCGAGCGACCCGGGATAGAGAGAGAGAGAGAGCGCGCCCCGGGATAGATAGATATATAATTAGATAGATAGATCGATAGAGAGAGAGAGAGAGTGTCCCTGGATAGATAGAGAGAGAGAGAGAGAGAGAGAACGCCCCGGGATCGATAGAGAGAGAGAGTCCCTGGATAGATAGAGAGAGAGAGAGAGAGGGAGCACCCTGGTACAGAGCGAGAGAGAGAGAGAGAGAGAGAGAGAGCGCCCCGGGATAGAGAGAGAGAGAGAGAACGCCCCGGGATAGATAGATATATAATTAGATAGATAGATCGATAGAGAGAGAGAGAGAGAGAGTGTCCCTGGATAGATAGAGAGAGAGAGAGAGAGAGAGAGAGCGCCCCGGGATAGATAGATAGATATATAGATAGAGAGAGAGAGAGAGAGAGAGAGAGCGTCCCGGGAGAGAGAGAGAAAAAAAGAGTGAGTCCCGGGATAGATAGATAGATAGAAAGAGAGAGCGAGAGAGAGAGAGAGAGCGCTCCGGGATAGATAGATAGATAGATAGAGAGCGAGCGTCCCGGGATAGAAATATATATATAAATATATATATATATATATATTTATATATATATAGAGAGAGAGAGAACGCACCGGGATAGATAGAGAGAGAGAGAAAAGAGAGAGCCCTGGGATAGAGAGTGAGGGGGCCCGGGATAGATAGAGAGAGAGAGAGAGCGCCCCGGGATAGATAGATAGAGGAGAGAGAGCGCATCCCGGGATAGAGAGAGATTGAGAGAGAGAGAGAGCCCCGGGATAGAGAGAGAGAGGGAGAACGCCCCGGGAAAAATAGATAGAAAGAGAGAGAGAGAGAGGGAGCGTCCCGGGATAGATAGATAGAGAGAGAAAGAGAGCGCCCCGGGATCGATAGATTGAGAGAGAGTTAGAGAGAGCGTCCCGGGATAGAGAGAGAGAGAGAGCGCCCCGGGATAGATAGAGAGAGAGAGAGCCCCGGGATAGATAGATAGATAGATAGATAGAGACAGAGAGAGAGAGAGAGCGCGCCCCGGGATAGATAGAGAGAGAGAGTGAGAGAGAGAGCGCCCCACAGAATAGAGAGCGCCCCAGGATAGATAGACAGAGAGAGAGAGAGAGAGAGAGAGCGCCAGGATAGAGAGAGAGCGAGAGAGAGAGCGCCCGGGGATAGATAGATAGATAGAGAGAGAGCCCCGGGAAAGAGAGAGAGAGAGCGCGCCCCTGGATAGAGAGAGGGAGAGCCCCGGGATAGAGAGAGAGAGCGAGCGACCCGGGATAGAGAGAGAGAGAGAGCGCGCCCCGGGATAGATAGATAGATACAGAGAGAGAGCGCCCCGGGATAGACAGAGAGAGAGAGAGAGAGCCCCAGGATAGAGACAGAGGGAGAGAAAGAGAGCGTCCAGGGATAGATAGAAAGAGAGAGAGCGCGCCCCGGGATAGATAGAGATAGAGAGAGAGAGATAGAGTGAGAGCGTCGCCCCGGGATAGATAGATAGATAGAGAGAGAGCGAGAGAGGGGGGGGGGGCGGGATAGATAGATAGATAGATAGATAGAGATAGAGAGAGAGCGAGCCCCGGGATAGATAGATAGATAGATAGAGACAGAGAGAGAGAGAGAGAGAGCCCCGGGAAAGAGAGAGAGAGAGCGCGCCCCTGGATAGAGAGAGGGAGAGCCCCGGGATAGAGAGAGAGTGAGAGAGAGAGAGCGAGCGACCCGGGATAGAGAGAGAGAGAGAGCGCGCCCCGGGATAGATAGATAGATACAGAGAGAGAGCGCCCCGGATTGACACAGAGAGAGAGAGAGAGCCCCAGGATAGAGATAGAGGGAGAGAAAGAGAGCGTCCAGGGATAGATAGAAAGAGAGAGAGAGCGCCCCGGGATAGATAGAGATAGAGAGAGAGATAGAGTGAGAGGGGGGGGGCGGGATAGATAGATAGATAGATAGATAGATAGATAGATTGATAGATAGATAGATAGATAGAGAGAGAGGGGGGGGGCCCGGGATAGATAGATAGAGAGAGAGAGAGAGAGGGGGGGGCGGGATAGATAGAGAGAGAGTGAGAGAGAGAGGGGGGGGCGGGATAGATAGATAGATAGATAGATAGATAGATAGATAGATAGATAGATAGAGGGGGGGGGGCCGGGATAGATAGATATTTAGATAGACGGGGGGGGGGCGGGATAGATAGATAGATAGATAGATAGATAGATAGATAGATAGATAGATAGATGGATGGATGGGGCCGGGATAGATAGATAGAGGAGGGGGGGGCGGGATAGATAGATAGAGGGGGGGGGCGGGATAGATAGATAGATAGAGGGGGGGGCGGGATAGATAGATAGAGGGGGGGCCGGGATAGATAGAGGGGGGGGGGCGGGATAGATAGATAGATAGATAGATAGAGGGGGGGGCGGGATAGATAGATAGATAGAGGGGGGGGGGCCTACATACATACATACATACGTCCATACATCCGTCCATCCTTCCGTCCGTCCGTCCATCCATCCGTCCGTCCGCCCGCCCGCCCCGGGATAGAGGGAGAGAAAGAGAGCGTCCAGGGATAGATAGAGAGAGAGAGAGCGCCCCGGGATAGATAGATAGATAGAAAGAGAGCGCCCCGGGATAGATAGATAGAAAGAAAGAGAGAGAGAGAGCGCCCCGGGATAGAGGGAGAGAAAGGGAGGGCTCGGGAGAGCGAGAGAGGAAGGGCTCGGGATAGAGAGAGAGAGAAGGAGGGCTCGGGATAGAGAGAGAGAGGGGGGGAGAGAGACGGAGAGCTCGGGATAGAGAGAGATGGAGGGCTCGGGATAGATAGATAGATAGAGAGAGAGAGAGGCAAAGCTCGGAATAGATAGATAGAGAGGGTGGGAGGGCCAGTGATAGAGAGAGAGCGTGCGCCCCGGGATAGAGAGAGAGCGCGCCCCGGATAGATAGAGGAGAGAGAGAGAGCGCCCTGGGATACATAGAGAAAGAGAGCGTCCATGGAAAGATACATAGAGAGAGAGAGAGAGAGAACCCCCGGGATAGATAGATAGAGAGAGAGAGAGTGCCCCGGGATAGATAGATAGATAGAGAGAGAGAGAGAGAACGCCTCGGGATAGATAGATAGATAGATAGATAGAGAGAGAGAGAGAGAGAGCGCCCGCCCCGGGATAGATAGATAGAGAGAGAGAGAGAGAGAGCGCCACGGGATAGATAGATTGAGAGAGAGAGAGGAGGCCCGGGATATATAGATCGATAGATAGATAGAGAGAGCGCGCGCCCCGGGATAGTTAGATAGAGAGAGAGAGCGCCCCGGGATAGAGAGAGAGAGCGAGAGAGCGCGAGCGCCCCGGGATAGAGAGAGAGAGAGAGAGAGAGAGAGAGAGCGCCCCGGGATAGAAGAGAGAGAGAGAGAGCGCGCCCCGGGATAGATAGATAGAGAGAGAGGGGGGCCCGGGATAGATAGATAGATAGAGAGAGAGAGAGCCCCGGGATAGATAGATAGATAGATAGATAGAGAGAGAGAGCGCGCCCCGGGATAGATAGGTAGAGAGAGAGAGAGCACCGGGATAGATAGATAGAGAGAGAGAGAGCGCGCCCCGGGATAGATAGATAGATAGATAGAGAGAGAGAGAGAGAGAAAGAGAGAGAGAGTCCCTGGATAGATAGATAGATAGAGAGAGAGAGAGAGAGAGAGAGAGCCCCGGGATAGAGTGAGAGAGAGTGCCCCGGGATAGAGAGTGAGAGAGAGAGAGAGAGAGAGAGCACCCTGGTATAGAGCGAGCGAGAGAAAGAGAGAGAGCGCCCCGCATTAGAGAGAGAAAGCTGGAGGGAGAGAGAACGCCCCGGGATAGATAGATATATAGATAGAGAGAGAGAGAGCCCCGGGATAGAGAGAGAGAGAGCGCCCCGGGGTTAGATAGAGAGAGAGAGAGAGAGAGAGAGAACGCCCCAGGATAGATAGATATATAGATAGAGAGAGAGAGAGAGCGTCCCGGGATAGAGAGAGAGAGAGAGAGGGACAGAGCGCCCCGGGATAGAGAGAGAGAAAGAGAGAGCGCCCCGGGATAGAGAGAGAGAGAGAGCCCCGGGATAGATATAGAGAGAGAGCGTCCAGGGATAGATAGATAGAGAGAGAACGCCCCCCGGTATAGATAGAGAGAGAGAGAGAGAGAGAACCCCGGGATAGAGAGAGAGATAGATAGAGAGAGAGAGAGAGAGAGAGAGAGAACCCCGGGATAGAGAGAGAGAAAGAGAGAGCGCCCCGGGATAGAGAGAGAGAGAGAGAGAGAGAGAGAGAGCACCCCGGGATAGATAGAGAGAGAGAGAGAGCGCCCCGGGATAGATACAGAGAGAGCGCCCCGGGGTAGAAAGAGAGAGAGAGCCCCCGGATAGATAGAGAGAGAGCGAGAGCCACGAGATAGCGAGAGAGAGAGAGGGAGCGCGCCCCGGGATAGCGAGAGAGATAGAGAGAGAGCCCCGGGATAGAGAGAGAGAGCGCGCGCCCCTGGATAGAGAGAGGGAGAGCCCCGGGATAGAGAGAGAGAGAGCGTGAGAGAGCCCCGGGATAGAGAGCGCCCCGGGATAGAGAGAGAGAGGGGGCCCGGGATAGATAGATAGATAGATAGAGAGAGAGAGAGAGAGAGAGAGAGAGCGCCCCGGAATAGATAGATAGAGGAGAAAGAGAGAGCATCCCGGGATAGAGAGAGAGAGAGAGAGAGAGAGCGCCCCGGGATAGATAGAGAGAGGGCATCCCGGGATAGAGAGAGATTGAGAAAGAGAGAGAGCCCCGCGATAGAGAGAGAGAGAGGGAGAACGCCCCGGGATAGATAGATAGATAGAAAGAGAGAGAGAGAGAGCGCGCCCAGGGAAAGAGAGAGAGAGAGAGCGCGCGCCCCTGGATAGAGAGAGAGAGAGAGAACGCCTCGTGATAGATAGATAGATAGATAGATAGATAGAGAGAGAGAGAGAGAGAGGGAGCGTCCCGGGATAGAAAGAGAAAGAGAGCGCCCCGGATCGATAGATTGAGAGAGAGTTAGAGAGAGCGTCCCGGGATAGATAGATAGAGAGAGAGAGAGAGCGCCCCGGGATAGATAGATAGATATATAGAGGCAGAGAGAGAGAGAGAGAGCGCGCCCCACGATAGATAGATAGAGGAGAGAGAGAGAGCATCCCGGGATAGAGAGAGATTGAGAGAGAGAGCGCCCCGGGATCGAGAGAGAGAGGGAGAACGCCCCGGGATAGATAGATAGAAAGAGAGAGAGAGAGAGAGAGAGAGAAAGAGCGCCCATGGATAGATAGAGAGAGAGAAAGAAAGAGAGAGAGAGTCCCTGGATAGATAGATAGATAGAGAGAGAGAGAGAGAGAGAGAGAGCCCCGGGATAGAGTGAGAGAGAGTGCCCCGGGATAGAGAGTGAGAGAGAGAGAGAGAGAGAGAGCACCCTGGTATAGAGCGAGCGAGAGAAAGAGAGAGAGCGCCCCGCATTAGAGAGAGAAAGCTGGAGGGAGAGAGAACGCCCCGGGATAGATAGATATATAGATAGAGAGAGAGAGAGCCCCGGGATAGAGAGAGAGAGAGCGCCCCGGGGTTAGATAGAGAGAGAGAGAGAGAGAGAGAGAGAGAACGCCCCAGGATAGATAGATATATAGATAGAGAGAGAGAGAGAGCGTCCCGGGATAGAGAGAGAGAGAGAGAGGGACAGAGCGCCCCGGGATAGAGAGAGAGAAAGAGAGAGCGCCCCGGGATAGAGAGAGAGAGAGAGCCCCGGGATAGATATAGAGAGAGAGCGTCCAGGGATAGATAGATAGAGAGAGAACGCCCCCCGGTATAGATAGAGAGAGAGAGAGAGAACCCCGGGATAGAGAGAGAGATAGATAGAGAGAGAGAGAGAGAGAGAGAGAGAACCCCGGGATAGAGAGAGAGAAAGAGAGAGCGCCCCGGGATAGAGAGAGAGAGAGAGAGAGAGAGAGAGAGAGAGCGCCCCGGGATAGATAGAGAGAGAGAGAGAGCGCCCCGGGATAGATACAGAGAGAGCGCCCCGGGGTAGAAAGAGAGAGAGAGCCCCCGGATAGATAGAGAGAGAGCGAGAGCCACGAGATAGCGAGAGAGAGAGAGGGAGCGCGCCCCGGGATAGCGAGAGAGAGCGCGCGCCCCTGGATAGAGAGAGGGAGAGCCCCGGGATAGAGAGAGAGAGAGCGTGAGAGAGCCCCGGGATAGAGAGCGCCCCGGGATAGAGAGAGAGAGGGGGCCCGGGATAGATAGATAGATAGATAGAGAGAGAGAGAGAGAGAGCGCCCCGGAATAGATAGATAGAGGAGAAAGAGAGAGCATCCCGGGATAGAGAGAGAGAGAGAGAGAGCGCCCCGGGATAGATAGAGAGAGGGCATCCCGGGATAGAGAGAGATTGAGAAAGAGAGAGATTGAGAGAGAGAGAGAGCCCCGCGATAGAGAGAGAGAGAGGGAGAACGCCCCGGGATAGATAGATAGAAAGAGAGAGAGAGATAGAGCGCCCAGGGAAAGAGAGAGAGAGAGAGCGCGCGCCCCTGGATAGAGAGAGAGAGAGAGAACGCCTCGTGATAGATAGATAGATAGATAGATAGATAGATAGATAGAGAGAGAGAGAGAGAGGGAGCGTCCCGGGATAGAAAGAGAAAGAGAGCGCCCCGGATCGATAGATTGAGAGAGAGTTAGAGAGAGCGTCCCGGGATAGATAGAGAGAGAGAGAGAGCGCCCCGGGATAGATAGATAGATATATAGAGGCAGAGAGAGAGAGAGAGAGCGCGCCCCACGATAGATAGATAGAGGAGAGAGAGAGAGCATCCCGGGATAGAGAGAGATTGAGAGAGAGAGAGCCCCGGGATCGAGAGAGAGAGGGAGAACGCCCCGGGATAGATAGATAGAAAGAGAGAGAGAGAGAGAGAGAGCGCCCCGGGATAGAGAGAGAGAGAGAGAAAGAGCGCCCATGGATAGATAGAGAGAGAGAGAGAGAGAACGCCTCGTGATAGATAGATAGATAGAGAGAGAGAGTGAGAGAGAGAGAGCGCCCCACAGAATAGAGAGCGCCCCGGGATAGATAGACAGAGAGAGAGAGAGAGCGCCCGGGGATAGATAGATAGAGAGAGAGAGAGAGCCCCGCGATAGAGAGAGAGAGAGAGAGAGAGCCCCGGGAAAGAGAGAGAGAGCGCGCCCCGGGATAGATAGATAGAGAGAGAGAGCGCCCCGGGATAGACAGAGAGAGAGAGAGAGGGAGAGTGAGAGTGTCGACCCGGGATAGATAGATAGATAGAGAGAGAGTGAGAGAGCCCCGGGATAGAGAGAGAGAGCGCGCGCCCCTGGATAGAGAGAGGGAGAGCCCCGGGATAGAGAGAGAGAGAGCGTGAGAGAGCCCCGGGATAGAGAGCGCCCCGGGATAGAGAGAGAGAGGGGGCCCGGGATAGATAGATAGATATATAGAGAGAGAGAGAGAGAGAGAGAGAGAGCGCCCCGGGATAGATAGATAGAGGAGAAAGAGAGAGCATCCCGGGATAGAGAGAGAGAGAGAGAGAGCGCCCTGGGATAGATAGATAGAGGAGAGAGAGAGGGCATCCCGGGATAGAGAGAGATTGAGAGAGAGAGAGAGCCCCGCGATAGAGAGAGAGAGAGGGAGAACGCCCCGGGATAGATAGATAGATAGAAAGAGAGAGAGAGAGAGAGCGCCCAGGGATAGAGAGAGAGAGAGAGCGCGCGCCCCTGGATAGAGAGAGAGAGAGAGAGAACGCCTCGTGATAGATAGATAGATAGATAGATAGATAGAGAGAGAGAGAGAGAGGGAGCGTCCCGGGATAGAAAGAGAAAGAGAGCGCCCCGGATCGATAGATTGAGAGAGAGTTAGAGAGAGCGTCCCGGGATAGATAGATAGAGAGAGAGAGAGCGCGCCCCGGGATAGATAGATAGATATATAGAGGCAGAGAGAGAGAGAGAGAGCGCGCCCCACGATAGATAGATAGAGGAGAGAGAGAGAGCATCCCGGGATAGAGAGAGATTGAGAGAGAGAGAGCCCCGGGATCGAGAGAGAGAGGGAGAACGCCCCGGGATAGATAGATAGAAAGAGAGAGAGAGAGAGAGAGAGAGAGAGAGCGCCCCGGGATAGAGAGAGAGAGAGAGAAAGAGCGCCCATGGATAGATAGAGAGAGAGAGAGAGAGAACGCCTCGTGATAGATAGATAGATAGAGAGAGAGAGTGAGAGAGAGAGAGCGCCCCACAGAATAGAGAGCGCCCCGGGATAGCTAGAGAGAGAGAGAGAGAGCCCCAGGATAGAGAGAGAGCGAGAGAGAGAGAACGCCTCGTGATAGATAGATAGATAGAGAGAGAGAGAGAGGGAGCGTCCCGGGATAGATAGATAGAGAGAGAAAGAGAGCGCCCCGGGATCGATAGATTGATAGATAGAGAGAGAGAGAGAGCCCCGGGATAGATGGATAGAGAGAGAGAGAGAGAGCGCGCGCACCGGGATAGATAGAGAGAGAGAGTGAGAGAGAGAGAGCGCCCCACAGAATAGAGAGCGCCCCGGGATAGATAGACAGAGAGAGAGAGAGAGAGAGCGCCCGGGGATAGATAGATAGAGAGAGAGAGAGAGCCCCGCGATAGAGAGAGAGAGAGAGAGAGCCCCGGGAAAGAGAGAGAGAGCGCGCCCCGGGATAGATAGATAGATAGAGAGAGAGAGCGCCCCGGGATAGACAGAGAGAGAGAGAGAGGGAGAGAGAGCCCCGGGATAGAGATAGAGGGAGAGAAAGAGAGCGTCCACTGATAGATAGAAAGAGAGAGAGCGCCCCGGGATAGATAGATAGATATATAGAGACAGAGAGAGAGAGAGAGCGCGCCCCACGATAGATAGATAGAGGAGAGAGAGAGAGCATCCCGGGATAGAGAGAGATTGAGAGAGAGAGAGCCCCAGGATAGAGAGAGAGAAAGAGAGAGCGCCCCGGGATAGAGAGAGAGAGAGAGAGAGAGAGAGCGCCCCGGGATAGATAGATAGAGAGAGAGAGAGAGAGAGAGAGAGAGCCCCGGGATAGATAGAGAGAGAGAGAGAGAGAACGCCTCGTGATAGATAGATAGATAGAGAGAGAGAGTGAGAGAGAGAGAGCGCCCCACAGAATAGAGAGCGCCCCGGGATAGATAGAGAGAGAGAGAGAGCCCCAGGATAGAGAGAGAGCGAGAGAGAGAGAACGCCTCGTGATAGATAGAGAGAGAGAGAGAGGGAGCGTCCCGGGATAGATAGATAGAGAGAGAAAGAGAGCGCCCCGGGATCGATAGATTGATAGATAGAGAGAGAGAGAGCCCCGGGATAGATGGATAGAGAGAGAGAGAGAGAGCGCGCGCCCCGGGATAGATAGAGAGAGAGAGTGAGAGAGAGAGAGCGCCCCACAGAATAGAGAGCGCCCCGGGATAGATAGATAGACAGAGAGAGAGAGAGCGAGAGAGAGCGCCCGGGGATAGATAGATAGAGAGAGAGAGCGAGCCCCGCGATAGAGAGAGAGCGAGCCCCGGGAAAGAGAGAGAGAGAGCGCGCCCCTGGATAGAGAGAGAGAGAGAGCGCGCCCCGGGATAGTGAGATAGATACAGAGAGAGAGCGCCCCGGGATAGTCAGAGAGAGAGAGAGAGAGAGAGAGAGCCCCGGGATAGAGATAGAGGGAGAGAAAGAGAGCGTCCACTGATAGATAGAAAGAGAGAGAGCGCATCGGGATAGATAGAGATAGAGAGAGAGATAGAGTGAGAGTGTCGACCCGGGATAGATAGATAGATAGAGAGAGAGTGAGAGAGCCCCGGGATAGATAGATAGATAGATAGATAGATAGATAGATAGATAGATAGATAGATAGATAGATAGATAGATAGATAGAGAGAGAGAGAGAGAGAGAGGGGGAGCCCGGGATAGATAGATAGATAGATAGATAGATAGATAGATGGCTCGAGAGGGAGAGAAAGGGAGAGAAAGGGAGGGCTCGGGAGAGAGAGGGAGGGCTCGGGATAGAGAGAGAGAAGGAGGGCTCGGGATAGATAGAGAGAGGGGGGGAGAGAGACGGAGAGCTCGGGATAGAGAGAGATGGAGGGCTCGGGATAGATAGATAGAGAGAGGCAGGGACCGGAATAGATAGATAGATAGATAGATAGATAGATAGATAGATAGATAGATAGATAGATAGATAGATAGATAGATAGATAGATAGATAGAGAGTGAGAGCGCGCCCCACAGAATAGAGAGCGCCCCGGGATAGAAAGATAGAGAGAGAGAGTGAGAGAGAGAGCGTCCCAGGATAGATAGATAGATAGATACAGAGAACGCCTCGGGATAGATAGAGAGAGGGAGCCTCGGGGTAGAAAGAGAGAGAGAGAGCCGGGATATATATACATATATATATATATCGCGAGAGGGAGCGCCCCGGGATAGATAGAGAGAGAGAGAGCCCCAGGATAGAGAGAGAGAAAGAAAGAGCGCCCCGGGATAGATTGAGAGAGAGAAAGAGAGCGTCCAGGGATAGATAGATAGAGAGAGAACGCCCCCCGGTGTCGATAGATAGATAGAGAGAGAGAGAGAGAGAGAGAGAGCCCCGGGATAGAGAGAGAGAGAGAGAGCGACCCGGGATAGATAGATAGAGAGAGAGAGAGAGAGCCCCGGGATAGCGATAGAGAGAGAGAGAGATAAAGAGAGCGCCCCGGGATCGAGAGAGAGAGCGCCCCGGGATAGATATAGAGAGAGAGCCCCGGGGTAGAAAGAGAGAGAGAGAGCCCCCGGATAGATCGAGAGAGAGCGAGAGCCCCGGGATAGCGAGAGAGAGAGAGAGAGAGAGCGCGCCCCGGGATAGATAGAGAGAGCGCGCCCCGGGATAGAGAGAGCGAGAGAAAGACTGAGAGAGCCCCAGGATAGAGAGAGAGAGAGAGAGTGAGAGAGCCCCGGGATAGAGAGCGCCCCGGGATTGAGAGAGAGGGGGCCCGGGATAGATAGAGAGAGAGAGACTGAGAGAGCGCTCCGGGATAGATAGATAGAGGAGAAAGGGAGTGCATCCCGGGATAGATAGATAGCAAGAGAGAGAGAGAGAGAGCGCCCCGGGATAGAGAGAGAGAGAGAGAGAGCGCCCCGGGATAGAGAGAGAGAGCGAGAGAGCGCGAGCGCCCCGGGATAGAGAGAGAGAGAGAGAGAGAGAGAGCGCGCGCCCCGGGATAGAAGAGAGAGAGAGAGAGCGCGCCCCGGGATAGATAGATAGAGAGAGAGGGGGGCCCGGGATAGATAGATAGATAGAGAGAGAGAGAGCCCCGGGATAGATAGATAGATAGATAGATAGATAGATAGATAGATAGATAGATAGAGAGAGAGAGCGCCGGGATAGATAGATAGAGAGAGAGAGAGCGCGCCCCGGGATAGATAGATAGATAGAGAGAGAGAGAGAAAGAGAGAGAGAGTCCCTGGATAGATAGATAGATAGAGAGAGAGAGAGAGAGAGAGAGAGCCCCGGGAGAGAGTGAGAGAGAGTGCCCCGGGATAGAGAGTGAGAGAGAGAGAGAGAGAGAGAGAGAGCACCCTGATATAGAGCGAGCGAGAGAAAGAGAGAGAGCGCCCCGCATTAGAGAGAGAAAGCTAGAGAGAGAGAGAACGCCCCGGGATAGATAGATATATAGATAGAGAGAGAGAGAGTCCCGGGATAGAGAGAGAGAGAGAGGGAGAGAGCGCCCCGGGATAGAGACAGAGAAAGAGAGAGCGCCCCGGGATAGAGAGAGAGAGAGAGAGAGCGCCCCGGGATAGATAGAGAGAGAGAGATGGAGCGTCCAGGGATAGATAGATAGAGAGAGAACGCCCCAGGATAGATAGATAGATAGATAGATAGATAGAGAGAGAGAGAGTCCCTGGATAGATAGATAGATAGAGAGAGAGAGAGCCCCGGGATAGATGGATAGATATATAGATGGAGAGAGAGAGCGTCCCGGGATAGATAGATATATAGATAGAGAGAGAGAGAGAGAGAGAGAGAGAGAGAGTCCCGGGAGAGAGAGAGAGAAAAAGATTGAGTCCCGGGATAGATAGATAGATAGATAGATAGAGCGAGAGAGAGAGAGCCCCGGGAGAGAGAGAGAGAGCGAAAGCCCCGGGATAGATAGATAGAGAGCGCCCCGGGGTTAGATAGAGAGAGAGAGAGAGAGAGCGTCCCGGGATAGATAGAGAAAGAGAGCGTCCAGGGATAGATAGATAGAGAGAGAACGCCCCCCGGTATAGATAGATAGAGAGAGAGAGAGAGAGAGAGAAAACGCCCCGGGATAGATAGATAGAGAGAGAGAGAGAGAGAGAGAGAGAGCCCCGGGATAGAGAGAGAGAGAGCGCCCCGGGGTTAGATAGAGAGAGAGAGAGAGAACGCCCCGGGATAGATAGACAAATAGATAGAGAGAGAGAGAGAGAGAACCCCGGGATAGAGAGAGAGATAGAGAGAGAGAGAGAGAGAGAGAGAACCCAGGGATAGAGAGAGAGAGAGAGAGAGAGCGCCACGGGATAGAGAGAGAGAGCGCCCCGGGATAGATAGAGAGAGAGAGAGCCCCAGGATAGAGAGAGAGAAAGAGAGAGCGCCCCGGGATAGAGAGAGAGAGAGAGAGAGAGAGAGAGAGCGTCCAGGGATAGATAGATAGAGAGAGAACGCCCCCCGGTATAGATAGATAGAGAGAGAGAGAGAGAGAGAGAGAGCGCCCCGGGATAGAGAGAGAGAGAGAGCGCCCCGGGATAGATAGAGAGAGAGAGAGAGCGACCCGGGATAGATAGAGAGAGAGAGAGAGCGCGCACCGGGATAGAGAGAGAGAGAGAGAGCCCCGGGATAGCGATAGAGAGAGAGAGAGATAGAGAGAAAGCCCCGGGATCGAGAGAGAGAGAGAGAGAGCGCCCCGGGATAGCGAGAGAGGGAGCGCGCCCCGGGATAGCGAGAGAGATAGAGAGAGAGCCCCGGGATAGAGAGAGAGAGAGCGCGCGCCCCTGGATAGAGAGAGGGAGAGCCCCGGGATAGAGAGAGAGAGAGAGTGAGAGAGCCCCGGGATAGAGAGCGCCCCGGGATAGAGAGAGAGAGGGGGCCCGGGATAGATAGAAAGAGAGAGAGAGAGAGCGCGCGCCCCGGGATAGATAGATAGAGGAGAAAGAGAGAGCATCCCGGGATAGATAGATAGAGAGAGAGGGGGGCCCGGAATAGATAGAGAGAGAGAGAGAGAGAGAGCCCCGGGATAGATAGAGAGAGAGAGCGCGCCCAGGGATAGATAGGTAGAGAGAGAGAGAGCCCCGGGATAGATAGACAGAGAGAGAGAGCGCGCGCCCCGGGATAGATAGATAGATAGAGAGAGAGAGAGAGAGAACGCCCCGTGATAGATAGATAGATAGAGAGAGAGAGAGTCCCTGGATAGATAGAGAGAGAGAGAGAGAGAGAGAGAGAGCGCCCCGGGATAGAGTGAGAGAGAGTGCCCCGGGATAGAGAGAGAGAGAGAGAGAGAGAGAGAGCACCCTGGTATAGAGCGAGAGAGAGAGCGCCTCGCATTAGAGAGAGAAAGCTAGAGAGAGAGAGAACGCCCCGGGATAGATAGATATATAGATAGAGAGAGAGAGAGAGTCCCGGGATAGAGAGAGAGGGAGGGAGAGAGCGCCCCGGGATAGAGAGAGAGAAAGAGAGAGCGCCCCGGGATAGAGAGAGAGAGAGAGAGAGAGCGCCCCGGGATAGATAGATAGAGAGAGAACGCCCCCCGGTATAGATAGAGAGAGAGAGAGAGAGAGAGAGAGAGAACGCCCCAGGATAGATAGATAGATAGATAGATATAGAGAGAGAGAGAGAGAGTCTCTGGATAGATAGATAGATAGAGAGAGAGAGAGAGAGAGCCCCGGGATAGATAGATAGATAGATATATAGATAGAGAGCGAGCGCCCCGGGAGATAGATATATAGATAGAGAGAGAGAGAGAGAGCGTCCCGGGAGAGAGAGAGAAAAAAAGAGTGAGTTCCGGCATAGATAGATAGAGCGAGAGAGAGAGAGCCCCGGGATAGAGAGAGAGAGAGAAAGCCCCGGGATAGATAGATAGATAGAGAGAGAGAGAGCCCCGGGATAGAGAGAGAGAGAGCGCCCCGGGGTTAGATAGAGAGAGAGAGAGAGAGAGAGAGAGAACGCCCCAGGATAGATAGATATATAGATAGAGAGAGAGCGAGAGCGTCCCGGGATAGAGAGAGAGAGAGAGAGGGACAGAGCGCCCCGGGATAGAGAGAGAGAAAGAGAGAGCGCCCCGGGATAGAGAGAGAGAGAGAGCCCCGGGATAGATATAGAGAGAGAGCGTCCAGGGATAGATAGATAGAGAGAGAACGCCCCCCGGTATAGATAGAGAGAGAGAGAGAGAGAGAGAACCCCGGGATAGAGAGAGAGATAGATAGAGAGAGAGAGAGAGAGAGAGAGAGAGAGAACCCCGGGATAGAGAGAGAGAAAGAGAGAGCGCCCCGGGATAGAGAGAGAGAGAGAGAGAGAGAGAGAGCGCCCCGGGATAGATAGAGAGAGAGAGAGAGCGCCCCGGGATAGATACAGAGAGAGCGCCCCGGGGTAGAAAGAGAGAGAGAGCCCCCGGATAGATAGAGAGAGAGCGAGAGCCACGAGATAGCGAGAGAGAGAGAGGGAGCGCGCCCCGGGATAGCGAGAGAGATAGAGAGAGAGCCCCGGGATAGAGAGAGAGAGCGCGCGCCCCTGGATAGAGAGAGGGAGAGCCCCGGGATAGAGAGAGAGAGAGCGTGAGAGAGCCCCGGGATAGAGAGCGCCCCGGGATAGAGAGAGAGAGGGGGCCCGGGATAGATAGATAGATAGATAGAGAGAGAGAGAGAGAGAGAGAGAGCGCCCCGGGATAGATAGACAGAGGAGAAAGAGAGAGCATCCCGGGATAGAGAGAGAGAGAGAGAGAGAGAGAGAGCGCCCCGGGATAGATAGATAGAGGAGAGAGAGAGGGCATCCCGGGATAGAGAGAGATTGAGAGAGAGAGAGATTGAGAGAGAGAGAGAGCCCCGCGATAGAGAGAGAGAGAGGGAGAACGCCCCGGGATAGATAGATAGATAGAAAGAGAGAGAGAGAGAGAGCGCCCAGGGATAGAGAGAGAGAGAGAGCGCGCGCCCCTGGATAGAGAGAGAGAGAGAGAACGCCTCGTGATAGATAGATAGATAGATAGAGAGAGAGAGAGAGAGAGGGAGCGTCCCGGGATAGAAAGAGAAAGAGAGCGCCCCGGATCGATAGATTGAGAGAGAGTTAGAGAGAGCGTCCCGGGATAGATAGATAGAGAGAGAGAGAGAGCGCCCCGGGATAGATAGATAGATATATAGAGGCAGAGAGAGAGAGAGAGCGCGCCCCACGATAGATAGATAGAGGAGAGAGAGAGAGAGCATCCCGGGATAGAGAGAGATTGAGAGAGAGAGAGCCCCGGGATCGAGAGAGAGAGGGAGAACGCCCCGGGATAGATAGATAGAAAGAGAGAGAGAGAGAGAGAGAGAGAGAGAAAGAGCGCCCATGGATAGATAGAGAGAGAGAGAGAGAGAACGCCTCGTGATAGATAGATAGATAGAGAGAGAGAGTGAGAGTGAGAGAGCGCCCCACAGAATAGAGAGCGCCCCGGGATAGCTAGAGAGAGAGAGAGAGCCCCAGGATAGAGAGAGAGCGAGAGAGAGAGAACGCCTCGTGATAGATAGATAGATAGAGAGAGAGAGAGAGGGAGCGTCCCGGGATAGATAGATAGAGAGAGAAAGAGAGCGCCCCGGGATCGATAGATT
>NW_027254913.1:78735-98735 GCF_044704955.1 Pristiophorus japonicus
CCCGGGCTCTCTCTCTCTCTCTCTCTCTCTATCCTGGACTCCCTTTCTCTCTATCTCTCCCTATCCCGGACACTCTCTCTCTCTCCCTCTCTCTATCCCTCTCTCTATCCCGGACTCTCTCTCTCTCTCTCCATCCCGGACTCTCTCTCTCTCTCTCTCTCTCTCTCTTCTATCTCTCTTCTCTCTCTCTCTCCCGGGCTCTCTCTCTATCTATCTATCCCGGACTCTCTCTCTCTCTATCTATCCCGGACTCTCTCTCTCTCTCTCTCTCTCTATCTATCTCTCACTCTCTCTCTCTCTCTCTCGATCCCGGACTCTCTCTCTCTCTCTATCCCGGACTCTCTCTCTCTCTATCTATCCCGGACTCTCTCTCTGTCTCTATCTATCCCGGACTCCCTCTCTCTCTCTCTCTCTATCCCGGACTATCTCTCTCTCTATCCCGGACTATCTCTCGCTCTATCCCGGACTATCTCTCGCTCTCTATCCCGGACTCTCTCTCTCTCTCTATCCCGGACTCTCTCTCTCTATCCTGGACACTCTCTCTCTCTTCTCACTCTATCCCGGACTCTCTCTCTCTCTTCTCTCTCTCTATCTCGGACTCTCTCTCTCTCTCTATCCCGGACTCTCTCTGTCTCTCTATCCCGGACTCTCTCTCTCTCTATCCCGGACTCTCTCTCTCTCTCTATCCCGGACTCTCTCTCTCTCTCTCTATCCCGGACTCTCTCTCTCTCTCTCTCTCTCTCCCGGACTCTCCCTCTCTCTCTCTCTATCTATCTATCTATCCCGGACTCTCTCTCTCTCTGTCCCAGACTCTCTCTCTCTCCCGGACTCTCTCTCTCTATCCAGGGCTCTCTCTCTCTCTCTCTATCTCTATCTCGGACTCTCTCTCTCGGATTCTCTCTCTCTCTATCCAGGGCTCTCTCTCTCTCTCTCTCTATCCCGGACTCTCTCTCTCTCTCTCTATCCCGGACTCTCTCTCTCTCTCTCTCTCTCTATCCCGGACTCTCTCTCTCTCTCTCTCTCTCTCTATCCCGGACTCACTCTCTCTCTCTCTCTATCCCGGACTCTCTCTCTCTCTCGCTCTATCCCGGACTCTCTCTCTCTCTCGCTCTATCTCTATCTCGGACTCTCTCTCTCTCTCTCTCTATCCCGGACTCTCTCTCTCTCTATCCCGGACTCTCTCTCTCTCTATCCCGGACTATCTCTCTCTCTATCCCGGACTCTCTCTCTCTCTCTCTCTCTATCCCGGACTCTCTCTCTCTCTCTCTCTCCCGGACTCTCTCTCTCGCTCAATTTTCTCTCTCTATCCCGGACTCTCTCTCTCTCTATCCCGGACTCTCTCTCTCTCTCTATCCCGGACTCTCTCTCTCTCTCTATCCCGGACTCTCTCTCTCTCTCTCTCTATCCCGGACTCTCTCTCTCTCTCTATCCCGGACTCTCTCTCTCTTCTCTCTCTCTCTCCCGGACTCTCTCTCTCTCTCTCTATCCTGGACTGTCTCTCTCACTATCCCGGACTCTCTCTCTATCTCTCTCTCTCCCGGGCTCTCTCTCTCTCTCTCTCTCTATCCTGGACTCCCTTTCTCTCTATCTCTCCCTATCCCGGACACTCTCTCTCTCTCTCCCTCTCTCTATCCCGGACTCTCTCTCTCTCTCCATCCCGGACTCTCTCTCTCTCTCTCTCTCTCTCTTCTATCTCTCTTCTCTCTCTCTCTCCCGGGCTCTCTCTCTATCTATCTATCCCGGACTCTCTCTCTCTCTATCTATCCCGGACTCTCTCTCTCTCTCTCTATCTCTCGATCCCGGACTCTCTCTCTCTCTATCCCGGACTCTCTCTCTCTCTCTATCTATCCCGGACTCTCTCTCTCTCTCTATCTATCTATCCCGGACTATCTCTCTCTCTATCCCGGACTATCTCTCTCTCTCTATCCCGGACTATCTCTCGCTCTCTATCCCGGACTCTCTCTCTCTCTCTATCCCGGACTCTCTCTCTCTCTCTATCCCGGACTCTCTCTCTCTATCCTGGACACTCTCTCTCTCTTCTCTCACTCTATCCCGGACTCTCTCTCTCTCTTCTCTCTCTCTATCTCGGACTCTCTCTCTCTCTCTATCCCGGACTCTCTCTGTCTCTCTATCCCGGACTCTCTCTCTCTCTCTCTCTATCCCGGACTCTCTCTCTCTCTCTATCCCGGACTCTCTCTCTCTCTCGATCCCGGACTCTCTCTCTCTCTCGATCCCGGACTCTCTCTCTCTCTATCCCGGACTCTCTCTCTCTCTCTCTCTCTATCCCGGACTCTCTCTCTCTCTCAATCCCGGACTCTCTCTCTCTCTCTATCCCGGACTCTCTCTCTCTCTCTATCCCGGACTCTCTCTCTCTCTCTCTATCCCGGACTCTCTCTCTCTCTTCTCTCTCTCTCTCTCCCGGACTCTCTCTCTCTCTCTATCCTGGACTCTCTCTCTCACTATCCCGGACTCTCTCTCTCTCTCTATCCCGGACTCTCTCTCTCTCTCTATCCCGGACTCTCTCTCTCTCTCTATCCCGGACTCTCTCTCTCTCACTATCCCGGACTCTCTCTCTCTCTCTCTATCCTGGACTCTCTTTCTCTCTATCCCGGACTCTCTCCCTCTCTCTATATCCCTCTCTCTATCCCGGACTCTCTCTCTCTCTATCCCGGACTCTCTCTCTCTCTATCCCGGACTCTCTCTCTCTCTATTCCGGACTCTCTCTCTCTCTCTCTATCTATCCCGGACTGACTCTCTCTCTCTCTCTATCCCGGACTCTCTCTCTCTCTCTATCCCGGACTCTCTCTCTCTCTCTCTCTCTCTCTATCCCGGACTCTCTCTCTCTCTCTATCCCGGACTCTCTCTCTCTATCCCGGACTCTCTCTCTCTATCCCGGACACTCTCTCTCTCTCTATCCCGGACTCTCTCTCTCTCTCTATCCCGGACTCTCTCTCTCTCTCTATCCCGGACTCTCTCTCGAAATCCCGGACTCTCTCTCTCTCGAAATCCCGGACTCTCTCTCTCTCTCTCTCTTTCTCTCTCTATCTATCTATCCCGGACTCTCTCTCTCTCTATCCCGGACTCTCTCGCTCTCTCTATCCCGGACTCTCTCTCTCTCTATCCCGGACTCTCTCTCTCTCTATCCCGGACTCTCTCTCTCTCTATCCCGGACTCTCTCTCTCTCTCTCTCTCTATCCCGGACTCTCTCTCTCACTATCCCGGACTCTCTCTCTATCTCTCTCTCTATCCTGGACTCTCTTTCTCTCTATCTCTCTCTATTCCGGACACTCTCTCTCTCTATCCCTCTCTCTATCCCGGACTCTCTCTCTCTCTATCCCGGACTCTCTCTCTCTCTCTCTCTTCTCTCTCTCTCTCCCGGGCTCTCTCTCTCTCTATCTATCTATCCCGGACTCTCTCTCTCTCTATCTATCTATCCCGGACTCTCTCTCTCTCTATCTATCCCGGACTCTCTCTCTCTCTCTCTCTCTCTCTATCTCGGACGCTCTCTCTTTCTCTATCTATCCCGGACTCTCTCTCTCTCTCTCTCTCTCGATCCCGGACTATCTCTCTCTCTATCCCGGACTATCTCTCGCTCTCTATCCCGGACTCTCTCTCTCTATCCCGGACTCTCTCTCTCTATCCCGGACTCTCTCTCTCTCTTCTCTCACTCTATCCCGGACTCTCTCTCTCTCTTCTCTCTCTCTATCTCGGACTCTCTCTCTCTCTCTATCCCGGACTCTCTCTCTCTCTATCCCGGACTCTCTCTCTCTCTATTCCGGACTCTCTCTCTCTCTCTATCTATCCCGGACTCTCTCTCTCTCTCTATCCCGGACTCTCTCTCTCTCTCTATCCCGGACTCTCTCTCTCTCTCTATCCCGGACTCTCTCTCTCTCTCTCTCTCTCTCTATCCCGGACTCTCTCTCTCTCTCTATCCCGGACTCTCTCTCTCTCTCTCTCTCCCGGACTGTCTCTCTCTCTTCTCTCTCTCTCTCTCCCGGACTCTCTCTCTCTCTCTATCCTGGACTCTCTCTCTCACTATCCCGGACTCTCTCTCTATCTCTCTTCTCTCTCTCTCTCCCGGGCTCTCTCTCTCTCTCTCTATCCTGGACTCTCTTTCTCTCTATCCCGGACACTCTCTCCCTCTCTCTATATCCCTCTCTCTATCCCTCTCTCTATCCCGGACTCTCTCTCTCTCTATCCCGGACACTCTCGCTCTCTATCCCGGACTCTCTCTCTATCTCACTTCTCTCTCACTCTCCCGGGGTCTCTCTCTTCTCTATCTCTCCCGGACTCTCTCTCTCTCTATCCCGGACTCTCTCTCTCTATCTATCTATCCCGGACTCTCTCTCTCTCTCTCTATCTATCCCGGGCTCTCTCTCTCTCTCTCTCTATCCCGGACTCTCTCTCTCTATCCCGGACTCTCTCTCTCTATCCCGGACTCTCTCTCTCTCTATCCCGGACTCTCTCTCTCTCTCTCTATCCCGGACTCTCTCTCTCCCGCTCTCTCTATCCCGGAATCTCGCTCTCTATCCCGGACTCTCTCTCTCTCTCTCTCTATCCCGGACTCTCTCTCTCCCGCTCTCTCTATCCCGGAATCTCTCTCTCTATCCCGGACTCTCTCTCTCTATCCCGGACTCTCTCTCTCTCTCTATCCCGGACTCTCTCTCTCTCTCTATCCCGGACTCTCTCTCTCTCTCTATCCCGGACTCTCTCTCTCTCTATCCCGGACTCTCTCT
This sequence comes from Pristiophorus japonicus, assembly GCF_044704955.1. Lineage (NCBI taxonomy): Eukaryota > Metazoa > Chordata > Chondrichthyes > Pristiophoridae > Pristiophorus > Pristiophorus japonicus. Next base: position 83,472 of record NW_027254913.1, read on the forward strand.
CTCTCTCTATCCCGGACTCTCTCTCGAAATCCCGGACTCTCTCTCTCTCGAAATCCCGGACTCTCTCTCTCTCTCTCTTTCTCTCTCTATCTATCTATCCCGGACTCTCTCTCTCTATCCCGACTCTCTCGCTCTCTCTATCCCGGACTCTCTCTCTCTCCCGGACTCTCTCTCTCTATTCTGGACTCTCTCTCTCACTATCCGGACTCTCTCTCTCTCTCTTCTCTCTCTCTCTCCCGGGCTCTCTGTCTCTCTCTCTATCCTGGACTCTCTTTCTCTCTATCTCTCTCTATCCCGGACACTCTCTCTCTCTCTCTCTATATCCCTCTCTCTATCCCTCTCTCTATCCCGGACTCTCTCTCTCTCTCACTCCCGGGGTCTCTCTCTTATCTATCTCTCCCGGACTCTCTCTCTCTCTCTCTATCCGGACTCTCTCTCTCTATCCCGGACTCTCTCTCTCTATCTATCTATCCGGACTCTCTCTCTCTCTCTCTCTCTCTCTCTCTATCTATCTATCCCGGACTCTCTCTCTCTCTCTCTCTATCCCGGACTATCTCTCTCTCTATCCCGGACTCTCTCTCTCTATCCCGGACTCTCTCTCTCTCTCTCTATCCCGGACTCTCTCTCTCCCGCTCTCTCTATCCCGGAATCTCTCTCTCTATCCCGGACTCTCTCTCTCTATCCCGGACTCTCTCTCTCTCTCTATGCCGGACTCTCTCTCTCTATCCCGGACTCTCTTCTCTCGAAATCCCGGACTCTCTCTCTCTCTCTCTATCTATCCCGGACTCTCTCTCTCTATCCCGGACTCTCTCTCTCTCTATCCCGGACTCTCTCTCTCTCTATCCCGGACTCTCTCTCTCTCTATCCCGGACTCTCTCTCTCTCTCTATCCCGGACTCTCTCTCTCTCTATCCCGGACTCTCTCTCTCTCTATCCCGGACTCTCTCTCTCTCTATCCCTGACTCTCTCTCTCTCTATCCCAGACTCTCTCTCTCTCGAAATCCCGGACTCTCTCTCTCTCTCTCGTTCTCTCTCTATCTATCTATCCGGACTCTCTCTCTCTCTCTATCCGGACTCTCTCTCTCTCTATCCCGGACTCTCTCTTTCTCTATCCCGGACTCTCTCTCACTTTCTCTCTCTCTCTCTCTCTATCCCGGACTCTATCTCTCTCTCTATCCCGGACTCTCTCTCTCTCTCTCTCTCTCTATCCCGGACTCTCTCTCTCTCTCTCTATCCCGGACTCTCTCTCTCTCTATCTCTCTCTATCTCTATCTCGGACTCTCTCTCTCTCTCTCTCTCTCTCTCTCTCTATCCCGGACTCTCTCTCACTCTCTCTCTCTCTCTCCCGGACTCTCTCTCTCTCTCTCTCTCTCTCTCTCTCTCTATCCTGGACTCTCTCCTCTCTCTATCCTGGACTCTCTCTCTCTCTCTATCCTGGACTCTCTCTCTCTCTCTATCCTGGACTACTCTCTCTCTCTCTATCCTGGACTCTCTCTCTCTCTCTATCCTGGACTCTCTCTCTTATCTCTCTTCTCTCTCTCTCTCCGGGCTCTCTCTCTCTCTTCTCTCTCTCTCTCTCTCTATCCTGGACTCTCTCTCTCTCTATCCCGGACTCTCTCTCTCGCTATCCCGGACTCTCTCTCTCTCGAAATCCCGGACTCTCTCTCTCTCTCTCTTTCTCTCTCTATCTATCGATCCCGGACTCTCTCTCTCTATCCCGGACTCTCTCTCTCTCTATCCCGGACTCTCTCTCTCTCTATCTATCCCGGAATCTCTCTCTCTCTCTTATCTATCCCGGACTCCCTCTCTCTCTCTCTATCCCGGACTATCTCTCGCTCTCTATCCCGGACTCTCTCTCTCTATCCCGGACTCTCTCTCTCTATCCTGGACACTCTCTCTCTCTTCTCTCACTCTATCCCGGCTCTCTCTCTCTCTTCTCTCTCTCTATCTCGGACTCTCTCTCTCTCTCTATCCCGGACTCTCTCTGTCGCTCTATCCCGGACTCTCTCTCATTCTATCCCGGACTCTCTCTCTCTCTCTATCCCGGACTCTCTCTCTCTCTCTCTATCCCACTCTCTCTCTCTCTCTCTATCCCGGACTCTCTCTCTCTCTCTCTCTCTATCCCGGAATCTCTCTCTCTCTCTATCCCGGACTCTCTCTCTCTCTCTCTCTCTCTCTCTCTCCCGGACTCTCTCTCTCTCTCTATCCTGACTCTCCCTCTCAATCCTGGACTCTCTCCCTCACTATCCCGGACTCTCTCTCTATCTCTCTTTCTCTCTCTCTCTCCCGGGCTCGCTCTCTCTCTCTCTATCCTGGACTCTCTTTCTCTCTATCCCGGACACTCTCTCCCTCTCTCTATATCCCTCTCTCTATCCCTCTCTCTATCCCGGACTCTCTCTCTCTCTATCCCGGACTCTCTCTCTCTCTCTATCCCCGGACTCTCTCTCTATCTACTCTTCTCTCTCTCTCTCCCGGGGTCTCTCTCTTATCTATCTCTCCCGGACTCTCTCTCTCTCTCTCTATCTATCCCGGACTCTCTCTCTATCCCGGACTCTCTCTCTCTATCTATCTATCCCGGACTCTCTCTCTCTCTCTCTCTCTCTCTATCTATCCCGGACTCTCTCTCTCTCTCTCTCTCTATCCCGGACTCTCTCTCTCTATCCCGGACTCTCTCTCTCTATCCCGGACTCTCTCTCTCTCTATCCCGGACTCTCTCTCTCCCGCTCTCTCTATCCCGGACTCTCTCTCTCTCTATCCCGGACTCTCTCTCTCTATCCCTGACTATCTCTCTCTCTCTATCCCGGACTCTCTCTCTCTCTCTATCCCGGACTCACTCTCTCTCTCTATCCCGGACTCACTCTCTCTCTCTATCCCGGACTCTCTCTCTCTCTCTATCCCGGACTCTCTCTCTCTCTCTATCCCGGACTCTCTCTCTCTCTATCCCGGACTCTCTCTCTCTCTATCCCGGACTCTCTCTCTCTCTATCCCGGACTCTCTCTCTCTCTCTATCCCGGACTCTCTCTCTCTCTCTATCCCGGACTCTCTCTCTCTCTCTCTCTCTCTCTATCCCGGACTCTCTCTCTCTCTCTCTATCTATCCCGGACTCTCTCTCTCTATCCCGGACTCTCTCTCTCTCTATCCCGGACTCTCTCTCTCTCTATCCCGGACTCTCTCTCTCTCTCTATCCCGGACTCTCTCTCTCTCTCTATCCCGGACTCTCTCTCTCTCTATCCCGGACTCTCTCTCTCTCTATCCCGGACTCTCTCTCTCTCTATCCCGGACTCTCTCTCTCTCTATCCCAGACTCTCTCTCTCTCTATCCCAGACTCTCTCTCTCTCGAAATCCCGGACTCTCTCTCTCTCTCTCGTTCTCTCTCTATCTATCTATCCCGGACTCTCTCTCTCTCTCTATCCCGGACTCTCTCTCTCTCTATCCCGGACTCTCTCTCTCTCTATCCCGGACTCTCTCTCACTTTCTCTCTCTCTCTCTCTCTATCCCGGACTCTATCTCTCTCTCTATCCCGGACTCTCTCTATCCCGGACTCTCTCTCTCTCTCTCTCTCTCTATCCCGGACTCTCTCTCTCTCTCTCTATCCCGGACTCTCTCTCTCTCTATCTCTCTCTATCTCTATCTCGGACTCTCTCTCTCTCTCTCTCTCTCTCTCTCTCTCTCTCTCTCTCTATCCCGGACTCTCTCTCACTCTCTCTCTCTCTCTCCCGGACTCTCTCTCTCTCTCTCTCTCTCTCTCTCTCTCTCTATCCTGGACTCTCTCTCTCTCTCTATCCTGGACTCTCTCTCTCTCTCTATCCTGGACTCTCTCTCTCTCTCTATCCTGGACTCTCTCTCTCTCTCTATCCTGGACTCTCTCTCTATCTCTCTTCTCTCTCTCTCTCCCGGGCTCTCTCTCTCTCTTCTCTCTCTTCTCTCTCTCTCTCTCTATCCTGGACTCTCTCTCTCTCTATCCCGGACTCTCTCTCTCGCTATCCCGGACTCTCTCTCTCTCGAAATCCCGGACTCTCTCTCTCTCTCTCTTTCTCTCTCTATCTATCGATCCCGGACTCTCTCTCTCTATCCCGGACTCTCTCTCTCTCTATCCCGGACTCTCTCTCTCTCTATCTATCCCGGACTCTCTCTCTCTCTCTATCTATCCCGGACTCCCTCTCTCTCTCTCTATCCCGGACTCTCTCTCTCTATCCTGGACACTCTCTCTCTCTTCTCTCACTCTATCCCGGACTCTCTCTCTCTCTTCTCTCTCTCTATCTCGGACTCTCTCTCTCTCTCTCTATCCCGGACTCTCTCTGTCGCTCTATCCCGGACTCTCTCTCATTCTATCCCGGACTCTCTCTCTCTCTCTATCCCGGACTCTCTCTCTCTCTCTCTATCCCGCACTCTCTCTCTCTCTCTCTATCCCGGACTCTCTCTCTCTCTCTCTCTCTATCCCGGACTCTCTCTCTCTCTCTATCCCGGACTCTCTCTCTCTCTTCTCTCTCTCTCTCTCCCGGACTCTCTCTCTCTCTCTCTCTATCCTGGACTCTCCCTCTCAATCCTGGACTCTCTCCCTCACTATCCCGGACTCTCTCTCTATCTCTCTTCTCTCTCTCTCTCCCGGGCTCGCTCTCTCTCTCTCTATCCTGGACTCTCTTTCTCTCTATCCCGGACACTCTCTCCCTCTCTCTATATCCCTCTCTCTATCCCTCTCTCTATCCCGGACTCTCTCTCTCTCTATCCCGGACTCTCTCTCTCTCTCTATCCCGGACTCTCTCTCTATCTCACTTCTCTCTCTCTCTCCCGGGGTCTCTCTCTTATCTATCTCTCCCGGACTCTCTCTCTCTCTCTCTATCTATCCCGGACTCTCTCTCTATCCCGGACTCTCTCTCTCTATCTATCTATCCCGGACTCTCTCTCTCTCTCTCTATCTATCCCGGACTCTCTCTCTCTCTCTCTCTCTATCCCGGACTCTCTCTCTCTATCCCGGACTCTCTCTCTCTATCCCGGACTCTCTCTCTCTCTATCCCGGACTCTCTCTCTCCCGCTCTCTCTATCCCGGACTCTCTCTCTCTCTATCCCGGACTCTCTCTCTCTATCCCTGACTATCTCTCTCTCTCTATCCCGGACTCTCTCTCTCTCTCTATCCCGGACTCACTCTCTCTCTCTATCCCGGACTCACTCTCTCTCTCTCTCTCGATCCCGGACTCTCTCTCTCTCTCTATCCCGGACTCTCTCTCTCTCTCTATCCCGGACTCTCTCTCTCTCTATCCCGGACTCTCTCTCTCTCTATCCCGGACTCTCTCTCTCTCTATCCCGGACTCTCTCTCTCTCTCTATCCCGGACTCTCTCTCTCTCTCTATCCCGGACTCTCTCTCTCTCTCTCTCTCTCTCTATCCCGGACTCTCTCTCTCACTATCCCGGACTCTCTCTCTATCTCTCTCTCTCCCGGGCTCTCTCTCTCTCTCTCTCTCTATCCTGGACTCTCTCTATCTCTCTCTATCCCGGACACTCTCTCTCTCTATCCCTCTCTCTAACCCGGACTCTGTCTCTCTCTATCCCGGACTCTCTCTCTCTCTCTCTCTCTCTTCTATCTCTCTTCTCTCTCTCTCTCCCGGGCTCTCTCTCTCTCTATCCCGGACTCTCTCTCTCTCTCTCTATCTATCCCGGACTCTCTCTCTCTCTCTCTCTCTCTCTCTATCTCTATCTCTCTATCTCGGACTCTCTCTCTCTCTCTCTATCCCGGACTCTCTCTCTCTCTCTCTCTCGATCCCGGACTATCTCTCTCTCTATCCCGGACTATCTCTCGCTCTCTATCCCGGACTCTCTCTCTCTATCCCGGACTCTCTCTCTCACTATCCCGGACTCTCTCTCTCACTATCCCGGACTCTCTCTCTATCTCTCTTCTCTCTCTCTCTCCCGGGCTCTCTCTCTCTCTCTCTATCCTGGACTCTCTTTCTCTCTATCCCGGACACTCTCTCCCTCTCTCTATATCCCTCTCTCTATCCCTCTCTCTATCCCGGACTCTCTCTCTCTCTATACCGGACTCTCTCTCTCTCTATCCCGGACTCTCTCTCTATCTCACTTCTCTCTCACTCTCCCGGGGTCTCTCTCTTATCTATCTCTCCCGGACTCTCTCTCTCTCTATCCCGGACTCTCTCTCTATCCCGGACTCTCTCTCTCTATCTATCTATCCCGGACTCTCTCTCTCTCTCTCTATCTATCCCGGGCTCTCTCTCTCTCTCTCTCTATCCCGGACTCTCTCTCTCTATCCCGGACTCTCTCTCTCTATCCCGGACTCTCTCTCTCTCTATCCCGGACTCTCTCTCTCTCTCTCTATCCCGGACTCTCTCTCTCCCGCTCTCTCTATCCCGGAATCTCGCTCTCTATCCCGGACTCTCTCTCTCTCTCTCTATCCCGGACTCTCTCTCTCCCGCTCTCTCTATCCCGGAATCTCTCTCTCTATCCCGGACTCTCTCTCTCTATCCCGGACTCTCTCTCTCTCTCTATCCCGGACTCTCTCTCTCTATCCCGGACTCTCTCTCTCTCTCTATCCCGGACTCTCTCTCTCTCTATCCCGGACTCTCTCTCTCTCTCTATCCCGGACTCTCTCTCGAAATCCCGGACTCTCTCTCTCTCGAAATCCCGGACTCTCTCTCTCTCTCTCTTTCTCTCTCTATCTATCTATCCCGGACTCTCTCTCTCTATCCCGGACTCTCTCGCTCTCTCTATCCCGGACTCTCTCTCTCTCCCGGACTCTCTCTCTCTATCCTGGACTCTCTCTCTCACTATCCCGGACTCTCTCTCTATCTCTCTTCTCTCTCTCTCTCCCGGGCTCTCTGTCTCTCTCTCTATCCTGGACTCTCTTTCTCTCTATCTCTCTCTATCCCGGACACTCTCTCTGTCTCTCTCTCTATATCCCTCTCTCTATCCCTCTCTCTATCCCGGACTCTCTCTCTCTCTCACTTCTCTCTCTCACTCCCGGGGTCTCTCTCTTATCTATCTCTCCCGGACTCTCTCTCTCTCTCTCTATCCCGGACTCTCTCTCTCTATCCCGGACTCTCTCTCTCTATCTATCTATCCCGGACTCTCTCTCTCTCTCTCTCTCTCTCTCTCTCTATCTATCTATCCCGGACTCTCTCTCTCTCTCTCTCTATCCCGGACTATCTCTCTCTCTATCCCGGACTCTCTCTCTCTATCCCGGACTCTCTCTCTCTCTCTCTATCCCGGACTCTCTCTCTCCCGCTCTCTCTATCCCGGAATCTCTCTCTCTATCCCGGACTCTCTCTCTCTATCCCTGACTATCTCTCTCTCTCTATGCCGGACTCTCTCTCTCTATCCCGGACTCTCTCTCTCTCGAAATCCCGGACTCTCTCTCTCTCTCTCTATCTATCCCGGACTCTCTCTCTCTATCCCGGACTCTCTCTCTCTCTATCCCGGACTCTCTCTCTCTCTCTATCCCGGACTCTCTCTCTCTCTCTATCCCGGACTCTCTCTCTCTCTCTATCCCGGACTCTCTCTCTCTCTCTATCCCGGACTCTCTCTCTCTCTCTATCCCGGACTCTCTCTCTCTCTATCCCGGACTCTCTCTCTCTCTATCCCGGACTCTCTCTCTCTCTCTATCCCGGACTCTCTCTCTCTCTATCCCAGACTCTCTCTCTCTCGAAATCCCGGACTCTCTCTCTCTCTCTCGTTCTCTCTCTATCTATCTATCCCGGACTCTCTCTCTCTCTCTATCCCGGACTCTCTCTCTCTCTATCCCGGACTCTCTCTCTCTCTATCCCGGACTCTCTCTCACTTTCTCTCTCTCTCTCTCTCTCTCTCTATCCCGGACTCTCTCTCTCTCTCTCTATCCCGGACTCTCTCTCTCTCTATCTCTCTCTATCTCTATCTCGGACTCTCTCTCTCTCTCTCTCTCTATCCCGGACTCTCTCTCACTCTCTCTCTCTCTCTCCCGGACTCTCTCTCTCTCTCTCTTCTCTCTCTCTCTCCCGGACTCTCTCTCTCTCTCTCTCTCTATCCTGGACTCTCTCTCTCTCTCTATCCTGGACTCTCTCTCTCTCTCTATCCTGGACTCTCTCTCTCTCTCTATCCTGGACTCTCTCTCTCTCTCTATCCTGGACTCTCTCTCTCTCTCTATCCTGGACTCTCTCTCTATCTCTCTTCTCTCTCTCTCTCCCGGGCTCTCTCTCTCTCTTCTCTCTCTCTCTCTCTCTATCCTGGACTCTCTCTCTCTCTATCCCGGACTCTCTCTCTCGCTATCCCGGACTCTCTCTCTCTCGAAATCCCGGACTCTCTCTCTCTCTCTCTTTCTCTCTCTTTCTCTCTCTATCTATCGATCCCGGACTCTCTCTCTCTATCCCGGACTCTCTCTCTCTCTATCCCGGACTCTCTCTCTCTCTCTATCTATCCCGGACTCTCTCTCTCTCTCTATCTATCCCGGACTCCCTCTCTCTCTCTCTCTCTATCCCGGACTATCTCTCGCTCTCTATCCCGGACTCTCTCTCTCAATCCCGGACTCTCTCTCTCTATCCTGGACACTCTCTCTCTCTTCTCTCACTCTATCCCGGACTCTCTCTCTCTCTTCTCTCTCTCTATCTCGGACTCTCTCTCTCTCTCTATCCCGGACTCTCTCTGTCGCTCTATCCCGGACTCTCTCTCATTCTATCCCGGACTCTCTCTCTCTCTCTCTATCCCGCACTCTCTCTCTCTCTCTCTATCCCGCACTCTCTCTCTCTCTCTCTATCCCGGACTCTCTCTCTCTCTCTCTATCCCGGACTCTCTCTCTCTCTCTCTCTCTCTATCCCGGACTCTCTCTCTCTCTTCTCTCTCTCTCTCTCCCGGACTCTCTCTCTCTCTCTCTCTATCCTGGACTCTCCCTCTCAATCCTGGACTCTCTCCCTCACTATCCCGGACTCTCTCTCTATCTCTCTTCTCTCTCTCTCTCCCGGGCTCGCTCTCTCTCTCTCTATCCTGGACTCTCTTTTTCTCTATCCCGGACACTCTCTCCCTCTCTCTATATCCCTCTCTCTATCCCTCTCTCTATCCCGGACTCTCTCTCTCTCTATCCCGGACTCTCTCTCTCTCTCTATCCCGGACTCTCTCTCTCTCTCACTTCTCTCTCTCTCTCCCGGGGTCTCTCTCTTATCTATCTCTCCCGGACTCTCTCTCTCTCTCTCTCTATCTATCCCGGACTCTCTCTCTATCCCGGACTCTCTCTCTCTATCTATCTATCCCGGACTCTCTCTCTCTCTCTCTCTCTCTCTCTATCTATCCCGGACTCTCTCTCTCTCTCTCTCTCTATCCCGGACTCTCTCTCTCTCTCTCTCTCTATCCCGGACTCTCTCTCTCTATCCCGGACTCTCTCTCTCTATCCCGGACCCTCTCTCTCTCTATCCCGGACTCCCTCTCTCTCTATCCCGGACTCTCTCTCTCCCGCTCTCTCTATCCCGGACTCTCTCTCTCCCGCTCTCTCTATCCCGGACTCTCTCTCTCTCTATCCCGGACTCTCTCTCTCTATCCCTGACTATCTCTCTCTCTCTATCCCGGACTCTCTCTCTCTCTCTATCCCGGACTCACTCTCTCTCTCTATCCCGGACTCACTCTCTCTCTCTATCCCGGACTCACTCTCTCTCTCTATCCCGGACTCTCTCTCTCTCTCTATCCCGGACTCTCTCTCTCTCTCTATCCCGGACTCTCTCTCTCTCTATCCCGGACTCTCTCTCTCTCTCTATCCCGGACTCTCTCTCTCTCTCTATCCCGGACTCTCTCTCTCTCTCTATCCCGGACTCTCTCTCTCTCTCTCTCTCTCTCTCCCCGGACTCTCTCTCTCACTATCCCGGACTCTCTCTCTATCTCTCTCTCTCCCGGGCTCTCTCTCTCTCTCTCTCTCTATCCTGGACTCTCTCTATCTCTCTCTATCCCGGACACTCTCTCTCTCTATCCCTCTCTCTATCCCGGACTCTCTCTCTCTCTATCCCGGACTCTCTCTCTCTCTCTCTCTCTCTTCTATCTCTCTTCTCTCTCTCTCTCCCGGGCTCTCTCTCTCTCTATCTATCTATCCCGGACTCTCTCTCTCTCTATCTATCCCGGACTCTCTCTCTCTCTCTCTCTCTCTCTCTCTCTCGATCCCGGACTATCTCTCTCTCTATCCCGGACTATCTCTCGCTCTCTATCCCGGACTCTCTCTCTCTATCCCGGACTCTCTCTCTCTATCCCGGACACTCTCTCTCTATCCCGGACACTCTCTCTCTCTTCTCTCACTCTATCCCGGACTCTCTCTATCTCGGACTCTCTCTCTCTCTCTATCCCGGACTCTCTCTCTCTCTATCCCGGACTCTCTCTCTCTCTATTCCGGACTCTCTCTCTCTCTATATCCCGGACTCTCTCTCTCTCTCTATCCCGGACTCTCTCTCTCTCTCTATCCCGGACTCTCTCTCTCTCTCTCTATCCCGGACTCTCTCTCTCTCTCTCTGTCCCGGACTCTCTCTCTCTCTCTCTCTCTCTCTCTCTCTATCCCAGACTCTCTCTCTCTCTCTCTCTCTCCCGGACTCTCTCTCTCTCTCTATCCCGGACTCTCTCTCTCTCTCTCTCCCGGACTCTCTCTCTATCCCGGACTCTCTCTCTCTCTCTATCCCGGACTCTCTCTCTCTCTATCCCGGACTCTCTCTCTCTAGAAATCCCGGACTCTCTCTCTCTCTCTCTCTTTCTCTCTCTATCTATCTATCCCGGACTCTCTCTCTCTCTATCCCGGACTCTCTCTCTCTCTATCCCGGACTCTCTCTCTCTCTATCCCGGACTCTCTCTCTCTCTCTATCCCGGACTCTCTCTCACTTTCTCTCTCTCTCTCTATCCCGGACTCTCTCTCTCTCTCTCTCTCTCTCTCTATCCCGGACTCTATCTCTCTCTATCCCGGACTCTCTCTATCCCGGACTCTCTCTCTCTCTCTCTCTCTCTATCCCGGACTCTCTCTCTCTCTCTCTCTCTATCCCGGACTCTCTCTCTCTCTATCTCTCTCTATCTCTATCTCGGACTCTCTCTCTCTCTCTATCCCGGACTCTCTCTCTCTCTCTCTCTCTATCCCGGACTCTCTCTCTCTCTCTCTCCCGGACTCTCTCTCTCTCTCTATCTATCTATCCCGGACTCTCTCTCTCTCTCTCTTCTCTCTCTCTTTCTCCCGGACTCTCTCTCTCTCTCTCTCTCCTGGACTCTCTCTCTCTCTCTATCCTGGACTCTCTCTCTCTCTCTCTTCTCTCTCTCTCTCCCGGGCTCTCTCTCTCTCTCTTCTCTCTCTCTGTCCCGGGCTCTCTCTCTCTCTCTCTCTATCCCGGACTCTCTCTCTCGCTATCGCGGACTCTCTCTCTCTCGAAATCCCGGACTCTCTCTCTCTCTCTCTCTCTCTCTTTCTCTCTCTATCTATCGATCCCGGACTCTCTCTCTCTATCCCGGACTCTCTCTCTCCCGGACTCTCTCTCTCTCTATCCCGGACTCTCTCTCTCTCTATCCCGGACTCTCTCTCTCGCTATCCCGGACTCTCTCTCTCTCGATCCCGGACTCTCTCTCTCTCGATCCCGGACTCTCTCTCTCTCTCTATCCCGGACTCTCTCTCTCTCTCTATCCCGGACTCTCTCTCTCTCTCTATCCCGGACTCTCTCTCTCTCTCTCTCTCTATCCCGGACTCTCTCTCTCACTATCCCGGACTCTCTCTCTATCTCTCTCTCTCCCGGGCTCTCTCTCTCTCTCTATCCCGGACTCTCTCTCTCTCTCTCTCTCTCTCTCTCTATCCCGGACTCTCTCTCTCACTATCCCGGACTCTCTCTCTATCTCTCTCTCTCCCGGGCTCTCTCTCTCTCTCTCTATCCTGGACTCTCTTTCTCTCTATCTCTCTCTATCCCGGACACTCTCTCTCTCTATCCCTCTCTCTATCCCGGACTCTCTCTCTCTCTATCCCGGACTCTCTCTCTCTCTCTCTCTTCTATCTCTCTTCTCTCTCTCTCTCCCGGGCTCTCTCTCTCTCTATCTCTCTATCCCGGACTCTCTCTCTCTCTCTCTCTATCTCTCTATCTCGGACTCTCTCTCTCTCTCTCTATCCCGGACTCTCTCTCTCTCTCTCTCTCTCGATCCCGGACTCTCTCTCTCTCTCTCTCTCTCGATCCCGGACTATCTCTCTCTCTATCCCGGACTATTTCTCGCTCTCTATCCCGGACTCTCTCTCTCTATCCCGGACTCTCTCTCTCTCTTCTCTCACTCTATCCCGGACTCTCTCTCTCTCTTCTCTCTCTCTATTCCGGACTCTCTCTCTCTCTCTATCCCGGACTCTCTCTCTCTCTCTATCCCGGACTCTCTCTCTCTCTCTCTCTATCCCGGACTCTCTCTCTCTCTCTCTATCCCGGACTCACTCTCTCTCTCTATCCCGGACTCTCTCTCTCTCTCTCTCTCTCTCTCTCTTTCCCGGACTCTCTCTCTCTCTCTATCCCGGACTCTCTCTCTCTCTCTCTATCTATCCCGGACTCTCTCTCTCTCTCTCTCCCGGACTCTCTCTCTCTCTCTATCCTGGACTCTCTCTCTCACTATCCCGGACTCTCTATCTCTCTTCTCTCTCTCTCTCTCCCGGGCTCTCTCTCTCTATCCTGGACTCTCTTTCTCTCTATCCCGGACACTCTCTCTCTCTCGCTCTATCCCTCTCTCTATCCCGGACACTCTCTCTCTCTCTATCCCGGACTCTCTCTCTATCTCACTTCTCTCTCTCTCTCCCGGGGTCTCTCTCTTATCTATCTCTCCCGGACTCTCTCTCTCTATCCCGGACTCTCTCTCTATCCCGGACTCTCTCTCTCTCTATCTATCTATCCCGGACTCTCTCTCTCTCTCTCTCTCTATCTATCCCGGACTCTCTCTCTCTCTCTCTATCCCGGACTCTCTCTCTCTATCCCGGACTCTCTCTCTCTCTCTATCCCGGACTCTCTCTCTCCCGCTCTCTCTATCCCGGAATCTCTCTCTCTATCCCGGACTCTCTCTCTCTATCCCTGACTATCTCTCTCTCTCTATCCCGGACTCTCTCTCTCTCTCTCTATCCCGGACTCTCTCTCTCTCTCTATCCCGGACTCTCTCTCTCTCTCTATCCCGGACTCTCTCTCTCTCTCTCTCTCTCTCTCTATCCTGGACTCTCTCTCTCACTATCCCGGACTCTCTCTCTATCTCTCTCTCTCCCGGGCTCTCTCTCTCTCTCTCTCTCTCTCTATCCTGGACTCTCTTTCTCTCTATCTCTCTCTATCCCGGACACTCTCTCTCTCTCTCTCTCTCTATCCCTCTCTCTATCCCGGACTCTCTCTCTCTCTATCCCGGACTCTCTCTCTCTCTTCTATCTCTCTTCTCTCTCTCTCTCTCGGGCTCTCTCTCTCCCTATCCACCTATCCCGGACTCTCTCTCTCTCTATCTATCCCGGACTCTCTCTCTCTCTCTCTCTCTCTATCTATCCCGGACTCTCTCTCTCTCTCTCTCGATCCCGGACTATCTCTCTCTCTATCCCGGACTATCTCTCGCTCTCTATCCCGGACTCTCTCTCTCTATCCCGGACACTCTCTCTCTCTTCTCTCACTCTATCCCGGACTCTCTCTCTCTCTTCTCTCTCTCTATCTCGGACTCTCTCTCTCTGTCTATCCCAGACTCTCTCTCTCTCTATTCCGGACTCTCTCTCTCTCTCTCTATCCCGGACTCTCTCTCTCTCTCTATCCCGGACTCTCTCTCTCTCTCTATCCCGGACTCTCTCTCTCTCTCTCTATCCCGGACTCTCTCTCTCTCTCTCTCTCTCTCTCTCTCTCTATCCCGGACTCTCTCTCTCTCTCTCTCTCTCTCTCTCTCTCTCTCTCCCGGACTCTCTCTCTCTCTCTCTCTCCCGGACTCTCTCTCTCTCTCTATCCCGGACTCTCTCTCTCTCCCGCACTCTCTCTCTCTCTATCCTGGACTCTCTCTCTCACTATCCCGGACTCTCTCTCTATCTCTCTTCTCTCTCTCTCTCCCGGGCTCTCTCTCTCTCTCTCTCTCTCTCTCTCTCTATCCTGGACTCTCTTTCTCTCTATCTCTCTCTATCCCGGACACTCTCTCTCTCTATCCCGGACTCTCTCTCTATCTCACTTCTCTCTCTCTCTCCCGTGGTCTCTCTCTTATCTATCTCTCCCGGACTCTCTCTCTCTCTATCTATCCCGGACTATCTCTCTCTCTATCCCGGACTCTCTCTCTCTATCCCGGACTCTCTCTCTCTATCCCAGACTCTCTCTCTCTATCTATCCCGGACTCTCTCTCTCCCGCTCTCTCTATCCCGGAATCTCTCTCTCTATCCCGGACTCTCTCTCTCTATCCCTGACTATCTCTCTATCCCGGACTCTCTCTCTCTATCCCGGACTCTCTCTCTCTCTTCTCTCACTCTATCCCGGACTCTCTCGCTCTCTTCTCTCTCTCGAAACCGGACTCTCTCTCTCTCGAAATCCCGGGCTCTCTCTCTCTCTCTATCCCGGACTCTCTCTCTCTCTCTATCCCGGACTCTCTCTCTCTCGAAATCCCGGACTCTCTCTCTCTCTCTATCCCGGACTCTCTCTCTCTCTCTATCCCGGACACTCTCTCTCTCTCTATCCCGGACTCTCTCTCTCTCTCTATCCCGGACTCTCTCTCTCTCGAAATCCCGGACTCTCTCTCTCTATCTATCTATCCCGGACTCTCTCTCTCTCTCTCTCTCTATCTATCCCGGACTCTCTCTCTCTCTCTCTATCTATCCCGGACTATCTCTCTCTCTATCCCGGACTCTCTCTCTCTATCCCGGACTCTCTCTCTCTCTATCCCGGACTCTCTCTCTCTCTCTATCCCGGACACTCTCTCTCCCGCTCTCTCTATCCCGGACTCTCTCTCTCTTTTCTCTCACTCTATCCCGGACTCTCTCGCTCTCTTCTCTCTCTCTATCCCGGACTCTCTCTCTCTCGAAATCCCGGACTCTCTCTCTCTCGAAATCCCGGACTCTCTCTCTCTCTCTCTCTCTCTTTCTCTCTCTATCTATCTATCCCGGACTCTCTCTCTCTCTCTATCCCGGACTCTCTCTCTCTCTCTCGATCCCGGACTCTCTCTCTCTCTATCTATCCCGGACTCTCTCTCTCCCGGACTCTCTCTCTCTCTCTATCCTGGACTCTCTCTCTCACTATCCCGGACTCTCTCTCTATCTCTCTTCTCTCTCTCTCTCTCCCGGGCTCTCTCTCTCTCTCTCTATCCTGGACTCTCTTTCTCTCTATCCCGGACA
>NW_027254913.1:118735-133735 GCF_044704955.1 Pristiophorus japonicus
CCCGGGCTCTCTCTCTCTCTCTCTATCCTGGACTCTCTTCCTCTCTATCCCGGACACTCTCTCCCTCTCTCTATATCCCTCTCTCTATCCCTCTCTCTATCCCGGACTCTCTCTCTCTCTATCCCGGACTCTCTCTCTCTCTATCCCGGACTCTCTCTCTCTCTCTATCCCGGACTCTCTCTCTCTCTCTCTATCCCGGACTCTCTCTCTCTCTCTCTCTCTATCCCGGACTCTCTCTCGCTCTATCCCGGACTCTCTCTCTCTCTCGCTCTATCTCTATCTCGGACTCTCTCTCTCTCTCTCTATCTCGGATTCTCTCTCTCTCTATCCCGGACTCTCTCTCTCTCTATCCCGGACTCTCTCTCTCTCTATCCCGGACTATCTCTCTCTCTATCCCGGACTCTCTCTCTCTCTCTCTATCCCGGACTCTCTCTCTCTCTCTCTCTCTCTCTCTCCCGGACTCTCTCTCTCGCTCAATTTTCTCTCTCTATCCCGGACTCTCTCTCTCTCTATCCCGGACTCTCTCTCTCTCTCTCTATCCCGGACTCTCTCTCTCTCTCTCTATCCCGGACTCTCTCTCTCTCTCTATCCCGGACTCTCTCTCTCTCTCTCTATCCCGGACTCTCTCTCTCTCTCTCTCTCTCTTCTCTCTCTCTCTCCCGGACTCTCTCTCTCTCTCTCTATCCTGGACTGTCTCTCTCACTATCCGGACTCTCTCTCTATCTCTCTCTCTCCCGGGCTCTCTCTCTCTCTCTCTCTCTCTATCCTGGACTCCCTTTCTCTCTATCTCTCCCTATCCCGGACACTCTCTCTCTCTCCCCTCTCTCTATCCCTCTCTCTATCCCGGACTCTCTCTCTCTCTCTCCATCCCGGACTCTCTCTCTCTCTCTCTCTCTCTCTCTCTCTTCTATCTCTCTTCTCTCTCTCTCTACCGGGCTCTCTCTCTATCTATCTATCCCGGACTCTCTCTCTCTCTATCTATCCCGGACTCTTTCTCTCTCTCTCTCTCTCTCTCTCTCTCTCTCTATCTATCTCTCACTCTCTCTCTCTCTCTCTCGATCCCGGACTCTCTCTCTCTCTCTCTATCCCCGGACTCTCTCTCTCTCTATCTATCCCGGACTCTCTCTCTGTCTCTATCTATCCCGGACTCCCTCTCTCTCTCTCTCTCTATCCCGGACTATCTCTCTCTCTATCCCGGACTATCTCTCGCTCTATCCCGGACTATCTCTCGCTCTCTATCCCGGACTCTCTCTCTCTCTCTATCCCGGACTCTCTCTCTCTATCCTGGACACTCTCTCTCTCTTCTCACTCTATCCCGGACTCTCTCTCTCTCTTCTCTCTCTCTATCTCGGACTCTCTCTCTCTCTCTATCCCGGACTCTCTCTGTCTCTCTATCCCGGACTCTCTCTCTCTCTCTATCCCGGACTCTCTCTCTCTCTCTATCCCGGACTCTCTCCTCTCTCTCTCTCTCTCTCTCTCTCTCCCGGACTCTCCCTCTCTCTCTCTCTCTATCTATCTATCTATCCCGGACCTCTCTCTCTCTCTATCCCAGACTCTCTCTCTCTCCCGGACTCTCTCTCTCTATCCAGGCTCTCTCTCTCTCTCTCTATCTCTATCTCGGACTCTCTCTCTCGGATTCTCTCTCTCTCTATCCAGGGCTCTCTCTCTCTCTCTCTATCCCGGACTCTCTCTCTCTCTCTCTATCCCGGACTCTCTCTCTCTCTCTCTCTCTCTCTCTCTCTATCCCGGACTCTCTCTCTCTCTCTCTCTCTATCCCGGACTCACTCTCTCTCTCTCTCTATCCCGGACTCTCTCTCTCTCTCGCTCTATCCCGGACTCTCTCTCTCTCTCGCTCTATCTCTATCTCGGACTCTCTCTCTCTCTCTCTCTATCCCGGACTCTCTCTCTCTCTATCCCGGACTCTCTCTCTCTCTATCCCGGACTATCTCTCTCTCTATCCCGGACTCTCTCTCTCTCTCTCTCTCTCTCTATCCCGGACTCTCTCTCTCTCTCTCTCTCCCGGACTCTCTCTCTCTCTCTCTCTCCCGGACTCTCTCTCTCGCTCAATTTTCTCTCTCTATCCCGGACTCTCTCTCTCTCTATCCCGGACTCTCTCTCTCTCTCTATCCCGGACTCTCTCTCTCTCTCTATCCCGGACTCTCTCTCTCTCTCTCTCTATCCCGGACTCTCTCTCTCTCTCTATCCCGGACTCTCTCTCTCTTCTCTCTCTCTCTCCCGGACTCTCTCTCTCTCTCTCTCTATCCTGGACTGTCTCTCTCACTATCCCGGACTCTCTCTCTATCTCTCTCTCTCCCGGGCTCTCTCTCTCTCTCTCTCTCTATCCTGGACTCCCTTTCTCTCTATCTCTCCCTATCCCGGACACTCTCTCTCTCTCTCCCTCTCTCTATCCCGGACTCTCTCTCTCTCTCCATCCCGGACTCTCTCTCTCTCTCTCTCTCTCTTCTATCTCTCTCTCTCTCTCTCTCTCTCTCTCTATCCTGGACTCTCTTTCTCTCTATCCCGGACACTCTCTCCCTCTCTCTATATCCCTCTCTCTATCCCTCTCTCTATCCCGGACTCTCTCTCTCTCTCTATCCCGGACTCTCTCTCTCTCTCTCTCTCTCGATCCCGGACTCTCTCTCTCTCTCGATCCCGGACTCTCTCTCTCTCTCTCTATCCCGGACTCTCTCTCTCTCTCTCTATCCCGGACTCTCTCTCTCTATCTCTATCCCGGACTCTCTCTCTCTCTCTCTCTCTATCCCGGACTCTCTCTCTCTCTACCCCGGACTCTCTCTCTCTCTCCCGGACTCTCTCTCTCTCTCTATCCTGGACTCTCTCTCTCACTATCCCGGACTCTCTCTCTCACTATCCCGGACACTCTCTCTATCTCTCTTCTCTCTCTCTCTCCCCGGGCTCTCTCTCTCTCTCTCTATCCTGGACTCTCTTCCTCTCTATCCGGACACTCTCTCCCTCTCTCTATATCCCTCTCTCTATCCCTCTCTCTATCCCGGACTCTCTCTCTCTCTATCCCGGACTCTCTCTCTCTCTATCCCGGACTCTCTCTCTCTCTCTATCCCGGACTCTCTCTCTCTCTCTCTATCCCGGACTCTCTCTCTCTCTCTCTCTATCCCGGACTCTCTCTCGCTCTATCCCGGACTCTCTCTCTCTCTCGCTCTATCTCTATCTCGGACTCTCTCTCTCTCTCCATCTATCTCGGATTCTCTCTCTCTCTATCCCGGACTCTCTCTCTCTCTATCCCGGACTCTCTCTCTCTCTATCCCGGACTATCTCTCTCTCTATCCCGGACTCTCTCTCTCTCTCTCTATCCCGGACTCTCTCTCTCTCTCTCTCTCTCTCTCTCCCGGACTCTCTCTCTCGCTCAATTTTCTCTCTCTATCCCGGACTCTCTCTCTCTCTATCCCGGACTCTCTCTCTCTCTCTCTATCCCGGACTCTCTCTCTCTCTCTCTATCCCGGACTCTCTCTCTCTCTCTATCCCGGACTCTCTCTCTCTCTCTCTATCCCGGACTCTCTCTCTCTCTCTCTCTCTCTTCTCTCTCTCTCTCCCGGACTCTCTCTCTCTCTCTCTATCCTGGACTGTCTCTCTCACTATCCCGGACTCTCTCTCTATCTCTCTCTCTCCCGGGCTCTCTCTCTCTCTCTCTCTCTCTCTATCCTGGACTCCCTTTCTCTCTATCTCTCCCTATCCCGGACACTCTCTCTCTCTCCCTCTCTCTATCCCTCTCTCTATCCCGGACTCTCTCTCTCTCTCTCCATCCCGGACTCTCTCTCTCTCTCTCTCTCTCTTCTATCTCTCTTCTCTCTCTCTCTACCGGGCTCTCTCTCTATCTATCTATCCCGGACTCTCTCTCTCTCTATCTATCCCGGACTCTTTCTCTCTCTCTCTCTCTCTCTCTCTCTCTCTCTATCTCTCACTCTCTCTCTCTCTCTCTCGATCCCGGACTCTCTCTCTCTCTCTCTATCCCGGACTCTCTCTCTCTCTATCTATCCCGGACTCTCTCTCTGTCTCTATCTATCCCGGACTCCCTCTCCTCTCTCTCTCTCTATCCCGGACTATCTCTCTCTCTATCCCGGACTATCTCTCGCTCCATCCCGGACTATCTCTCGCTCTCTATCCCGGACTCTCTCTCTCTCTCTATCCCGGACTCTCTCTCTCTATCCTGGACACTCTCTCTCTCTTCTCACTCTATCCCGGACTCTCTCTCTCTCTTCTCTCTCTCTATCTCGGACTCTCTCTCTCTCTCTATCCCGGACTCTCTCTGTCTCTCTATCCCGGACTCTCTCTCTCTCTCTATCCCGGACTCTCTCTCTCTCTCTATCCCGGACTCTCTCTCTCTCTCTATCCCGGACTCTCTCTCTCTCTCTCTCTCTCTCTCTCTCTCCCGGACTCTCCCTCTCTCTCTCTCTATCTATCTATCTATCCCGGACTCTCTCTCTCTCTATCCCAGACTCTCTCTCTCTCCCGGACTCTCTCTCTCTATCCAGGGCTCTCTCTCTCTCTCTCTATCTCTATCTCGGACTCTCTCTCTCGGATTCTCTCTCTCTCTATCCAGGGCTCTCTCTCTCTCTCTCTCTCTATCCCGGACTCTCTCTCTCTCTCTCTATCCCGGACTCTCTCTCTCTCTCTCTCTCTATCCCCGGACTCTCTCTCTCTCTCTCTCTCTATCCCGGACTCTCTCTCTCTCTCTCTCTCTATCCCGGACTCACTCTCTCTCTCTCTCTATCCCGGACTCTCTCTCTCTCTCGCTCTATCCCGGACTCTCTCTCTCTCTCTCGCTCTATCTCTATCTCGGACTCTCTCTCTCTCTCTCTCTATCCCGGACTCTCTCTCTCTCTATCCCGGACTCTCTCTCTCTCTATCCCGGACTATCTCTCTCTCTATCCCGGACTCTCTCTCTCTCTCTCTCTCTATCCCGGACTCTCTCTCTCTCTCTCTCTCTCCCGGACTCTCTCTCTCTCTCTCTCTCCCGGACTCTCTCTCTCGCTCAATTTTCTCTCTCTATCCCGGACTCTCTCTCTCTCTATCCCGGACTCTCTCTCTCTCTCTCTATCCCGGACTCTCTCTCTCTCTCTATCCCGGACTCTCTCTCTCTCTCTCTCTATCCCGGACTCTCTCTCTCTCTCTATCCCGGACTCTCTCTCTCTCTTCTCTCTCTCTCTCCCGGACTCTCTCTCTCTCTCTCTCTCTATCCTGGACTGTCTCTCTCACTATCCCGGACTCTCTCTCTATCTCTCTCTCTCCCGGGCTCTCTCTCTCTCTCTCTCTCTATCCTGGACTCCCTTTCTCTCTATCTCTCCCTATCCCGGACACTCTCTCTCTCTCTCCCTCTCTCTATCCCGGACTCTCTCTCTCTCTCCATCCCGGACTCTCTCTCTCTCTCTCTCTCTTCTATCTCTCTTCTCTCTCTTCTCTCTCCCGGGCTCTCTCTCTATCTATCTATCCCGGACTCTCTCTCTCTCTATCTATCCCGGACTCTCTCTCTCTCTCTCTCTCTATCTCTCGATCCCGGACTCTCTCTCTCTCTATCCCGGACTCTCTCTCTCTCTATCTATCCCGGACTCTCTCTCTCTCTCTATCTATCTATCCCGGACTCCCTCTCTCTCTCTCTCTCTATCCCGGACTATCTCTCTCTCTATCCCGGACTATCTCTCTCTCTCTATCCCGGAGTATCTCTCGCTCTCTATCCCGGACTCTCTCTCTCTCTCTATCCCGGACTCTCTCTCTCTCTCTATCCCGGACTCTCTCTCTCTATCCTGGACACTCTCTCTCTCTTCTCTCACTCTATCCCGACACTCTCTCTCTCTTCTCTCACTCTATCCCGGACTCTCTCTCTCTCTTCTCTCTCTCTATCTCGGACTCTCTCTCTCTCTCTATCCCGGACTCTCTCTGTCTCTCTATCCCGGACTCTCTCTCTCTCTCTCTATCCCGGACTCTCTCTCTCTCTCTCTATCCCGGACTCTCTCTCTCTCTCTATCCCGGACTCTCTCTCTCTCTCGATCCCAGACTCTCTCTCTCTCTCGATCCCGGACTCTCTCTCTCTCTCTATCCCGGACTCTCTCTCTCTCTATCCCGGACTCTCTCTCTCTCTCTCTCTCTATCCCGGACTCTCTCTCTCTCTCTATCCCGGACTCTCTCTCTCTCTCTATCCCGGACTCTCTCTCTCTCTCTCTATCTATCCCGGACTCTCTCTCTCTCTCTCTATCCCGGACTCTCTCTCTCTCTCTCTCTCTATCCCGGACTCTCTCTCTCTCTTCTCTCTCTCTCTCTCTCCCGGACTCTCTCTCTCTCTCTATCCTGGACTCTCTCTCTCACTATCCCGGACTCTCTCTCTCTCTCTATCCCGGACTCTCTCTCTCTCTCTCTCTATCCCGGGACTCTCTCTCTCTCTCTCTCTCTCTCTCTATCCCGGACTCTCTCTCTCACTATCCCGGACTCTCTCTCTCTCTCTCTATCCTGGACTCTCTTTCTCTCTATCCCGGACACTCTCTCCCTCTCTCTATATCCCTCTCTCTATCCGGACTCTCTCTCTCTCTATCCCGGACTCTCTCTCTCTCTATCCCGGACTCTCTCTCTCTCTATTCCGGACTCTCTCTCTCTCTCTATCTATCCGGACTCTCTCTCTCTCTCTATCCCGGACTCTCTCTCTCTCTCTATCCCGGACTCTCTCTCTCTCTCTCTCTCTCTCTCTATCCCGGACTCTCTCTCTCTCTCTATCCCGGACTCTCTCTCTCTATCCCGGACTCTCTCTCTCTATCCCGGACACTCTCTCTCTCTTCTCTCACTCTATCCCGGACTCTCTCTCTCTCTTCTCTCTCTCTATCTCGGACTCTCTCTCTCTCTCTATCCCGGACTCTCTCTCTCTCTATCCCGGACTCTCTCTCTCTCTATTCCGGACTCTCTCTCTCTCTCTCTATCCCGGACTCTCTCTCTCTCTCTCTCTATCCCGGACTCTCTCTCTCTCTTTCTATCACGGACTCTCTCTCTCTCTATCCCGGACACTCTCTCTCTCTCTCTCTATCCCGGACTCTCTCTCTCTCTCTCTCTCTATCCCGGACTCTCTCTCTCTCTCTATCTATCCCGGACTCTCTCTCTCTCTCTATCCCGGACTCTCTCTCGAAATCCCGGACTCTCTCTCTCTCGAAATCCCGGACTCTCTCTCTCTCTCTCTCTTTCTCTCTCTATCTATCTATCCCGGACTCTCTCTCTCTATCCCGGACTCTCTCGCTCTCTCTATCCCGGACTCTCTCTCTCTCTATCCCGGACTCTCTCTCTCTCTATCCCGGACTCTCTCTCTCTCTCTCTCTCTCTCTCTATCCCGGACTCTCTCTCTCACTATCCCGGACTCTCTCTCTATCTCTCTCTCTATCCTGGACTCTCTTTCTCTCTATCTCTCTCTATTCCGGACACTCTCTCTCTCTATCCCTCTCTCTATCCCGGACTCTCTCTCTCTCCATCCCGGACTCTCTCTCTCTCTCTCTCTCTCTCTTCTATCTCTCTTCTCTCTCTCTCTACCGGGCTCTCTCTCTATCTATCTATCCCGGACTCTCTCTCTCTCTATCTATCTCTCACTCTCTCTCTCTCTCTCTCGATCCCGGACTCTCTCTCTCTCTCTATCCCGGACTCTCTCTCTCTCTATCTATCCCGGACTCTCTCTCTGTCTCTATCTATCCCGGACTCCCTCTCTCTCTCTCTCTCTCTATCCCGGACTATCTCTCTCTCTATCCCGGACTATCTCTCGCTCTATCCCGGACTATCTCTCGCTCTCTATCCCGGACTCTCTCTCTCTCTCTATCCCGGACTCTCTCTCTCTATCCTGGACACTCTCTCTCTCTTCTCACTCTATCCCGGACTCTCTCTCTCTCTTCTCTCTCTCTATCTCGGACTCTCTCTCTCTCTCTATCCCGGACTCTCTCTGTCTCTCTATCCCGGACTCTCTCTCTCTCTCTCTCTCTATCCCGGACTCTCTCTCTCTCTCTATCCCGGAATCTCTCTCTCTCTCTCTCTCTCCCGGACTCTCCCTCTCTCTCTCTCTATCTATCTATCTATCCCGGACTCTCTCTCTCTCTATCCCGGACTCTCTCTCTCTCCCAGACTCTCTCTCTCTATCTATCCAGGGCTCTCTCTCTCTCTCTCTATCTCTATCTCGGACTCTCTCTCTATCCCGGACTCTCTCTCTCTATCTATCTATCCCGGACTCTCTCTCTCTCTCTCTATCTATCCCGGGCTCTCTCTCTCTTTCTCTCTATCCCGGACTCTCTCTCTCTATCCCGGACTCTCTCTCTCTATCCCGGACTCTCTCTCTCTCTATCCCGGACTCTCTCTCTCTCTCTCTATCCCGGACTCTCTCTCTCCCGCTCTCTCTATCCCGGAATCTCTCTCTCTATCCCGGATTCTCTCTCTCTCTCTCTATCCCGGACTCTCTCTCTCCCGCTCTCTCTATCCCGGAATCTCTCTCTCTATCCCGGACTCTCTCTCTCTATCCCGGACTCTCTCTCTCTCTCTATCCCGGACTCTCTCTCTCTATCCCGGACTCTCTCTCTCTCTCTATCCCGGACTCTCTCTCTCTCTCTATCCCGGACTCTCTCTCGAAATCCCGGACTCTCTCTCTCTCTCGAAATCCCGGACTCTCTCTCTCTCTCTCTTTCTCTCTCTATCTATCTATCCCGGACTCTCTCTCTCTATCCCGGACTCTCTCGCTCTCTCTATCCCGGACTCTCTCTCTCTCCCGGACTCTCTCTCTCTATCCCGGACTCTCTTTCTCTCTATCCCGGACACTCTCTCCCTCTCTCTATATCCCTCTCTCTATCCCTCTCTCTATCCCGGACTCTCTCTCTCTCTCTATCCCGGACTCTCTCTCTCTCTCTCTCTCGATCCCGGACTCTCTCTCTCTCTCGATCCCGGACTCTCTCTCTCTCTCTCTATCCCGGACTCTCTCTCTCTCTCTCTATCCCGGACTCTCTCTCTCTCTCTCTCTATCCCGGACTCTCTCTCTCTCTCTCTCTCTCTCTCTATCCCGGACTCTCTCTCTCTCTCTCTCTCTCTACCCCGGACTCTCTCTCTCTCTCCCGGACTCTCTCTCTCTCTCTATCCTGGACTCTCTCTCTCACTATCCCGGACACTCTCTCTATCTCTCTTCTCTCTCTCTCTCCCGGGCTCTCTCTCTCTCTCTCTATCCTGGACTCTCTTTCTCTCTATCCCGGACACTCTCTCCCTCTCTCTATATCCCTCTCTCTATCCCTCTCTCTATCCCGGACTCTCTCTCTCTCTATCCCGGACTCTCTCTCTCTCTATCCCGGACTCTCTCTCTCTCTCTATCCCGGACTCTCTCTCTCTCTCTCTCTCTATCCCGGACTCTCTCTCTCTCTCTCTCTCTCTCTATCCCGGACTCTCTCTCTCTCTCGCTCTATCCCGGACTCTCTCTCTCTCTCTCGCTCTATCTCTATCTCGGACTCTCTCTCTCTCTCTCTCTATCTCGGATTCTCTCTCTCTCTATCCCGGACTCTCTCTCTCTCTATCCCGGACTATCTCTCTCTCTATCCCGGACTCTCTCTCTCTCTCTCTATCCCGGACTCTCTCTCTCTCTCTCTATCCCGGACTCTCTCTCTCTCTCTCTCTCTCCCGGACTCTCTCTCTCGCTCAATTTTCTCTCTCTATCCCGGACTCTCTCTCTCTCTATCCCGGACTCTCTCTCTCTCTCTCTATCCCGGACTCTCTCTCTCTCTCTATCCCGGACTCTCTCTCTCTCTCTATCCCGGACTCTCTCTCTCTCTCTCTATCCCGGACTCTCTCTCTCTCTCTCTCTCTCTTCTCTCTCTCTCTCCCGGACTCTCTCTCTCTCTCTCTATCCTGGACTGTCTCTCTCACTATCCCGGACTCTCTCTCTATCTCTCTCTCTCCCGGGCTCTCTCTCTCTCTCTCTCTCTCTATCCTGGACTCCCTTTCTCTCTATCTCTCCCTATCCCGGACACTCTCTCTCTCTCCCTCTCTCTATCCCTCTCTCTATCCCGGACTCTCTCTCTCTCTCCATCCCGGACTCTCTCT
This sequence comes from Pristiophorus japonicus, assembly GCF_044704955.1. Classification (NCBI taxonomy): domain Eukaryota; kingdom Metazoa; phylum Chordata; class Chondrichthyes; family Pristiophoridae; genus Pristiophorus; species Pristiophorus japonicus. The sequence continues at coordinate 128,798 of NW_027254913.1, forward strand.
CTCTCTCTCTCTTCTATCTCTCTTCTCTCTCTCTCTCCCGGGCTCTCTCTCTATCTATCTATCCCGGACTCTCTCTCTCTCTATCTATCCCGGACTCTCTCTCTCTCTCTATCTATCTCTCACTCTCTCTCTCTCTCTCTCGATCCCGGACTCTCTCTCTCTCTCTATCCCGGACTCTCTCTCTCTCTATCTATCCCGGACTCTCTCTCTGTCTCTATCTATCCCGGACTCCCTCTCTCTCTCTCTCTCTCTATCCCGGACTATCTCTCTCTCTATCCCGGACTATCTCTCGCTCTATCCCGGACTATCTCTCGCTCTCTATCCCGGACTCTCTCTCTCTCTCTATCCCGGACTCTCTCTCTCTATCCTGGACACTCTCTCTCTCTTCTCACTCTATCCCGGACTCTCTCTCTCTCTTCTCTCTCTCTATCTCGGACTCTCTCTCTCTCTCTATCCCGGACTCTCTCTGTCTCTCTATCCCGGACTCTCTCTCTCTCTATCCCGGACTCTCTCTCTCTCTCTATCCCGGACTCTCTCTCTCTCTCTCTATCCCGGACTCTCTCTCTCTCTCTCTCTCTCTCTCTCCCGGACTCTCCCTCTCTCTCTCTCTATCTATCTATCTATCCCGGACTCTCTCTCTCTCTATCCCAGACTCTCTCTCTCTCCCGGACTCTCTCTCTCTATCCAGGGCTCTCTCTCTCTCTCTCTATCTCTATCTCGGACTCTCTCTCTCGGATTCTCTCTCTCTCTATCCAGGGCTCTCTCTCTCTCTCTCTCTATCCCGGACTCTCTCTCTCTCTCTCTATCCGGACTCTCTCTCTCTCTCTCTATCCCGGACTCTCTCTCTCTCTCTCTCTCTCTCTCTCTCTATCCCGGACTCTCTCTCTCTCTCTCTCTCTATCCCGGACTCACTCTCTCTCTCTCTCTATCCCGGACTCTCTCTCTCTCTCTCGCTCTATCCCGGACTCTCTCTCTCTCTCTCTCGCTCTATCTCTATCTCGGACTCTCTCTCTCTCTCTCTCTATCCCGGACTCTCTCTCTCTCTATCCCGGACTCTCTCTCTCTCTATCCCGGAATATCTCTCTCTCTATCCCGGACTCTCTCTCTCTCTCTCTATCCCGGACTCTCTCTCTCTCTCTCTCTCCCGGACTCTCTCTCTCGCTCAATTTTCTCTCTCTATCCCGGACTCTCTCTCTCTCTATCCCGGACTCTCTCTCTCTCTCTATCCCGGACTCTCTCTCTCTCTCTATCCCGGACTCTCTCTCTCTCTCTCTCTATCCCGGACTCTCTCTCTCTCTCTATCCCGGACTCTCTCTCTCTTCTCTCTCTCTCTCCCGGACTCTCTCTCTCTCTCTCTATCCTGGACTGTCTCTCTCACTATCCCGGACTCTCTCTCTATCTCTCTCTCTCCCGGGCTCTCTCTCTCTCTATCCTGGACTCCCTTTCTCTCTATCTCTCCCTATCCCGGACACTCTCTCTCTCTCTCCCTCTCTCTATCCCGGACTCTCTCTCTCTCTCCATCCCGGACTCTCTCTCTCTCTCTCTCTCTTCTATCTCTCTTCTCTCTCTCTCTCCCGGGCTCTCTCTCTATCTATCTATCCCGGACTCTCTCTCTCTCTATCTATCCCGGACTCTCTCTCTCTCTCTCTCTCTCTATCTCTCGATCCCGGACTCTCTCTCTCTCTATCCCGGACTCTCTCTCTCTCTCTATCTATCCCGGACTCTCTCTCTCTCTCTATCTATCTATCCCGGACTCCCTCTCTCTCTCTCTCTCTATCCCGGACTATCTCTCTCTCTATCCCGGACTATCTCTCTCTCTCTATCCCGGACTATCTCTCGCTCTCTATCCCGGACTCTCTCTCTCTCTCTATCCCGGACTCTCTCTCTCTCTCTATCCCGGACTCTCTCTCTCTATCCTGGACACTCTCTCTCTCTTCTCTCACTCTATCCCGGACTCTCTCTCTCTCTTCTCTCTCTCTATCTCGGACTCTCTCTCTCTCTCTATCCCGGACTCTCTCTGTCTCTCTATCCCGGACTCTCTCTCTCTCTCTCTCTCTATCCCGGACTCTCTCTCTCTCTCTCTATCCCGGACTCTCTCTCTCTCTCGATCCCGGACTCTCTCTCTCTCTCGATCCCGGACTCTCTCTCTCTCTCGATCCCGGACTCTCTCTCTCTCTATCCCGGACTCTCTCTCTCTCTCTCTCTCTATCCCGGACTCTCTCTCTCTCTCTATCCCGGACTCTCTCTCTCTCTCTATCCCGGACTCTCTCTCTCTCTCTATCCCGGACTCTCTCTCTCTCTCTCTCTATCCCGGACTCTCTCTCTCTCTCTCTATCCCGGACTCTCTCTCTCTCTTCTCTCTCCCGGACTCTCTCTCTCTCTCTATCCTGGACTCTCTCTCTCACTATCCCGGACTCTCTCTCTCTCTCTCTCTCTCTCTATCCCGGACTCTCTCTCTCACTATCCCGGACTCTCTCTCTCTCTCTCTATCCTGGACTCTCTTTCTCTCTATCCCGGACACTCTCTCCCTCTCTCTATATCCCTCTCTCTATCCCGGACTCTCTCTCTCTCTATCCCGGACTCTCTCTCTCTCTATCCCGGACTCTCTCTCTCTCTATTCCGGACTCTCTCTCTCTCTCTATCTATCCCGGACTCTCTCTCTCTCTCTATCCCGGACTCTCTCTCTCTCTCTATCCCGGACTCTCTCTCTCTCTCTCTCTCTATCCCGGACTCTCTCTCTCTCTCTATCCCGGACTCTCTCTCTCTCTCTATCCCGGACTCTCTCTCTCTATCCCGGACTCTCTCTCTCTATCCCGGACACTCTCTCTCTCTTCTCTCACTCTATCCCGGACTCTCTCTCTCTCTTCTCTCTCTCTATCTCGGACTCTCTCTCTCTCTCTATACCGGACTCTCTCTCTCTCTATTCCGGACTCTCTCTCTCTCTATTCCGGACTCTCTCTCTCTCTCTCTATCCCGGACTCTCTCTCTCTCTCTCTCTATCCCGGACTCTCTCTCTCTCTCTCTATCCCGGACTCTCTCTCTCTCTATCCCGGACACTCTCTCTCTCTCTATCCCGGACTCTCTCTCTCTCTCTATCCCGGACTCTCTCTCTCTCTCTATCCCGGACTCTCTCTCTCTCTCTATCCCGGACTCTCTCTCGAAATCCCGGACTCTCTCTCTCTCGAAATCCCGGACTCTCTCTCTCTCTCTCTCTTTCTCTCTCTATCTATCTATCCCGGACTCTCTCTCTCTATCCCGGACTCTCTCGCTCTCTCTATCCCGGACTCTCTCTCTCTCTATCCCGGACTCTCTCTCTCTCTATCCCGGACTCTCTCTCTCTCTCTCTCTCTCTCTATCCCGGACTCTCTCTCTCACTATCCCGGACTCTCTCTCTATCTCTCTCTCTATCCTGGACTCTCTTTCTCTCTATCTCTCTCTATTCCGGACACTCTCTCTCTCTATCCCTCTCTCTATCCCGGACTCTCTCTCTATCCCGGACTCTCCTCTCTCTCTCTCTCTTCTCTCTCTCTCTCCCGGGCTCTCTCTCTCTCTATCTATCTACCCCGGACTCTCTCTCTCTCTATCTATCCCGGACTCTCTCTCTCTCTCTCTCTCTCTATCTATCTCGGACGCTCTCTCTTTCTCTATCTATCCCGGACTCTCTCTCTCTCTCTCTCGATCCCGGACTATCTCTCTCTCTATCCCGGACTATCTCTCTCTCTATCCCGGACTATCTCTCGCTCTCTATCCCGGACTCTCTCTCTCTATCCCGTACTCTCTCTCTCTATCCCGGACACTCTCTCTCTCTTCTCTCACTCTATCCCGGACTCTCTCTCTCTCTTCTCTCTCTCTATCTCGGACTCTCTCTCTCTCTCTATCCCGGACTCTCTCTCTCTCTATCCCGGACTCTCTCTCTCTCTATTCCGGACTCTCTCTCTCTCTCTATCTATCCCGGACTCTCTCTCTCTCTCTATCCCGGACTCTCTCTCTCTCTCTCTATCCCGGACTCTCTCTCTCTCTCTCTCTATCCCGGACTCTCTCTCTCTCTCTCTCTCTCTCTATCCCGGACTCTCTCTCTCTCTCTCTCTCCCGGACTCTCTCTCTCTCTTCTCTCTCTCTCTCTATCCCGGACTCTCTCTCTCTCTCTATCCCGGACTCTCTCTCTCTATCCCGGACTCTCTCTCTCTATCCCGGACACTCTCTCTCTCTTCTCTCACTCTATCCCGGACTCTCTCTCTCTCTTCTCTCTCTCTATCTCGGACTCTCTCTCTCTCTCTATACCGGACTCTCTCTCTCTCTATTCCGGACTCTCTCTCTCTCTATTCCGGACTCTCTCTCTATCCCGGACTCTCTCTCTCTCTCTCTCTCTATCCCGGACTCTCTCTCTCTCTCTCTATCCCGGACTCTCTCTCTCTCTATCCCGGACACTCTCTCTCTCTCTATCCCGGACTCTCTCTCTCTCTCTATCCCGGACTCTCTCTCTCTCTCTATCCCGGACTCTCTCTCTCTCTCTATCCCGGACTCTCTCTCGAAATCCCGGACTCTCTCTCTCTCGAAATCCCGGACTCTCTCTCTCTCTCTCTCTTTCTCTCTCTATCTATCTATCCCGGACTCTCTCTCTCTATCCCGGACTCTCTCGCTCTCTCTATCCCGGACTCTCTCTCTCTCTATCCCGGACTCTCTCTCTCTCTATCCCGGACTCTCTCTCTCTCTCTCTCTCTCTCTCTATCCCGGACTCTCTCTCTCACTATCCCGGACTCTCTCTCTATCTCTCTCTCTATCCTGGACTCTCTTTCTCTCTATCTCTCTCTATTCCGGACACTCTCTCTCTCTATCCCTCTCTCTATCCCGGACTCTCTCTCTATCCCGGACTCTCTCTCTCTCTCTCTCTTCTCTCTCTCTCTCCCGGGCTCTCTCTCTCTCTATCTATCTACCCCG